>NC_092269.1:6261727-6399227 GCF_036320965.1 Panulirus ornatus
AGGAAAGCCTTTGACACTGGAGAGGAAAGCCTTTGACGCTGTTGTAAGCGAACGCACACCAGTGCTGCCGTAAGTCAAAGGATGAATATGGGAACGGGATGAATGGTTCTCAGTATTTCTCAAGCGTCGACGCTTCGTTGGAGAGTTTGATAGACTTTTCGTTCACTTGAACCATTCATGTCAATTTTGTCGTTGAAGTACTTTGAATGATAAGGTTAACATTCACACGTTGAGAAATTAGATGCAACACACACACACACACCACACACACACACACACTACACACACACACACACACACACACACACACACAGTGAAAAACGACCTTCAGCGACATTATGCCATCATCAGTGGACGAAGTGGAGTTCAGTCTCTTCGATTCACTTTTAACTTCAGCTGAGTCTATCTTCCCTGCTGAAGAGTGTATAGCCGCCCATAATGGTGCAAGGAGTCCAATAGAAGGGGGAGAAAGAGTCCTAGGGCTGTTCTGTAACTACCATATATGTATATATATGACGTAGGGTGTGATTGGCTCGTACCGTTTTCATGTATGGTCATTGACTCTCCCTAGTGGGTTGTTTGAAGGCCTTGACGGAGCCTTTGAAGGCCTTTGACGTATTGTGGTTCTGATGTCACAAGTAGTTAGGGGAGTGTGGGGGGGGGGTCTGGTTACGTCATGGCCCTCCAAGGCTATTTAACGTGACACTACGACCCTCGTTTATATTCACCCTTAGGGGCGTCAGGTCAAAGGGCGAAGCCATTGTACCCAAGGGCGGAACTGTCAGGCTCAGGGGGTCTGTTATGTCGTGCTCAAGGGCGTCACCGCCGTGCTCAAGGGTCGTAACCGTCGTCGTTGTGCACGAGAGTCGTAACCAACGTGCTCAAGGGTCGTAACTGTCGTGTACGAGGGTCGTAAACGTCATCTTGAAAAGGGAGAGGAGGAGGAGGGGAGTGGGTGGTTGGTGAACTACCTCCCACACAGGTGGTATCCCTTGTGAAGGAAGACCCCGGCTTTGCTCAAGCCAGCGAGGTCCTCCTCTTCCATCCTCCTCCTCCTCTTCCTCCTCCTCTCCTCCTCCTCCTCCTCTTCCTCCTCTCCTCCTCCTCCTCCTCCTCCTCCTCCTCCTCCTCTTCTCCTTCTTCTTCCTTCTCCTCCTTTCTTCCTCCTCCTCCTCCTCTTCTTCCTCTTCCTCCTTCCTCTTCTCCCTCCTCCTCCTCCTCTTCCTCTCCTCCCTCCTCCTCTCCTCCTCCTCCTCCCCTCCTTCCTCCTTCTTCTTCTTCTTCCTCTCCTCCTTTCTTCCTCTCCTCTTCCTCCTCTCTTCCTCCTCCTCCTCCTCCTCTCCCTCCCCTCCTCCTCCTCCTCCTCTTCCTCCCCTCCTCCCCCTCCTCCTCCTTCCTCCTCCTCCTCCTCCTCCTCCTCCTCCCGGAGGAGATGCTGAGCTACAAATATTGTAGATCTTAACTTTGCCCCAGGGGGAAAAACTCGCCGGGAAGTTGTCCTCAATTAGAAGCAATTTACGGGGGGGCATTGCTACAACGTCTTCACTCGTTAACAGTTTTGGGATTCGTGAGAAAACGTTATTTTGTGGGATTCATAAGGAACGTTATTTTGTGGATTCGTTTGAAAACGTTATTTTGGGATTCATAAGGAACCGATATTTTGGGATTCGTGAGAAAACGTTATTGTGGGATTCATAAGAACGTTATTTTGTGGATTCGTTTGAAAACGTTATTTTTGGATTCATGAGATAACGTTATTTTTTTTTGGATTCGTAACAACCCGGTATTTTAGGATTGACAAGAAAACGTTTATGTGGAATTCATAAGGAAACGTTTGTTTGGATTCATTAAGAAACCCGTATTTTGGGATTCATAATCTTATTTTGATAAGAAAACGTTGTATTTGGCACTCGTAAGAAAACGTTGTTTTTGGCACTCGTAAGAAAACGTTGTTTTTGGCACTCGTAAGAAAACGTTGCTTTGATATTTGGATTCGTTAACGAAAAAAAAAAAAAGTTACTTTCGGATTCCTAAGAATACGTTATCTGTTAATTCGCAGGAAAACTGTTGTTTAGTAAAATACCATACAATGAACGTTTATAAGACTTATAGATTTTTTCCTGATATGCACAGAACCCGTCTCTCTCTCTCTCTCTCTCTCTCTCTCTCTCTCTCTCTCTCTCTCTCTCTCTCTCTCACACACACTCTCCGTGTTCGAGGTATTTTAAGTAGCTGGCTTTTACAGTCGCTGCCAACGACCCAGACATTGCTATAGTTTGGTGGCTTTGTGTGTGTCTGGCTAATTAAGGCGAGGCACTCCACCCGCGTGAGCGAGGGTGGAGGGAGCGTTGGCTTGGGTGGTGGTTGTGGTGGAGTACAGAGAGAGAGAGCTGGCCGTGGAAGTGGTAGAGGAATGTGGGAGGTTCTGGAGGGAGGAAGAAGGTGGTGGTTGTGGTGGAGTAAGAGAGAGAGAGAGAGAGAGAGAGAGAGAGAGAGAGAGAGAGAGAGAGAGAGAGAGAGAGCTGGCCGTGGATGTGGTGGAGGAACGCGTGGATGTGCTGGAGGGAGGAAGAAGGGTTCGGGAAGGTGGTGGAGGGAGTGGAAGAGCTGGAAAGAGGGTGCGGGAAGACGGAGGGAGTGAGTAGGTGACGAAGGGAATGGCACAGTAGACGTGATGGAGGGAATGGAGGTGTTGGGAAGAGGAGGAAGGGAGGGAGGGAGGTATGGAGGGTTAGGTTAGGTTTACACCCTCCTCCACCTGTCATGAAGCTAAGCTACAGCGTTGATCTGATTACCCGGGTTGTTTGAGGTTGCGGACTGCAGGACTGCAGGTTCTAGGTAACACACACACACACACACACACACACACACACACACACACACACACACACTGAGCCTGGCTAATGGGAACACGTTGTTTACGCTGAATTGCCCAATAAGTCTTTAACCATCTCAAAGATAGCCAGTCCACTACTTCCCCAGGATTTGCACAGTGTGACTAGGTTTTCATGCCACAGGGTATGTTCACTCTGGTCTCGTATAGTGTGTGTGTGTGTGTGTGTGTGTGTGTGGCACTTGATGATATGAAATGGTTTTTTAGTTGTGACGTCTAGAAATTTCAGTCGGATGTGATTTTGATTTTTGTAAGAGTGGGAGTCGTGTGGACTGACAGCAAGACTCTCCATATATATATATATATATATATATATATATATATATATATATATATATTATATATATATATATATATATATATATTCCTATGAGTCCACGGGGAAATGAAACACGATAAGTTCCCAAGTGCACTTTCGTGTAGTAATCACATCATCAGGGGAGATACTGTGGTGCAGACAAGACTCGCTCTGATTCCAGCAGGTCCTGTCCTCTATCTGAGTCTTGTTGTCGAGAGTTTTTGCTGCCAGAGGGACTGACCGCTCCTGCTCAAATTATCTTCAGCGACTCGAGCGCAGGGATCCCCTTTGACAGCGTGGACGACGCTCAGACCCTTCGAGTGTCCTTCTTCGCAGGTCCTCACGTTGGTTTTGCCCCACTCCCCTAGGGGGCGCCAAACCTTGAGGTCAGGGGACCCCACCATCTGTGGTTTGTGGTGGACGCAGCATGTATTTATTTTATGGACGTTGTCTGGCCTTCTTAACAAGACGCTGCGGGAGTAGATCGATGGCTGGCTCTCCGGCTAGCACACGCTCTCACTTGGACCCCATTGGCCTGGAACCTCCCGCCCGGTGAATTCTCTTGAGAAATTTGTGTTGGCCTTTGGCGAAGACGGTGCGCGGTGTTTGACGAGGTTTTTTTTTATCTGCTGGAGGACGTGCACGTGGGAGTACGTGGGGAAAGATGCGTGGCAGAAGACCTGGTGGTCCTTCTTGGACGAGGTTTTAACTGCTGGGGGATGTATGTTGAGTGCACGTGGGAGTACGTGGGGAAAGATGAGTGGCAGAAGACCTGGTGGGCCTTCTTGGACGAGGTTTTAACTGCTGGGGGATGTATGTTGAGTGCACGTGGGAGTACATGGTGAAAGATGAGTGGCAGAAGACCTGGTGGTCCTTCTTGGACGAGGTTTTAACTGCTGGGGGGATGATGAATCGCACCTGGGAAAGATGGTCTTTGACGGGGGTCATCTGCTGGAGGACAGCCAATAGCACCTCACGTTTCAAATCGTATACATGGAAGGAGAAGATAGTAAAGCAGAGGGCTCCTCCCAACGCACCTACCCACTCTCCGCAACCACTCCTTGGGGGGCGCAGATCAGCGGGCGAGAAGATATAGCAGTGACGGAACGCTGCTAACACGAATCGCTTCGTTCATTGGCTCTTGCAACCATGCTCCTCAGGGATATCGCTGGCTGGACCTATCAGGGTATATATATATATTATATTATATATATATATATTATATATATATATATATTATATATATATATATATCACATTTTACCCCTACAGCTAAGATTCGAACCCAGGACCTTTTGCGTGGTATTCGGGAACGCTAACCGCTAGGCTATGATCGTACCTAGTAGAAATGACAATTCGATTACACGGAATGGTCATTTCCCAATGAGGGACGATCATAGGCTAGCTGTTAGCGTTCCCGAATACCACGCAAAAGGTCCTGGGTTCGAATCCTGGCTGTAGCAGGGTATTAGGTGTTTTATGAAAGTGAGCGTTCATATGCACTATATTCGTGTGTGTGTGTGTGTGTGTGTGTGTGTGTGTGTTATATATATATATATATATATATATATATATATATATATATATATATATATATAAAATGTTTATTTGTTTATTTTATTAGACATAACCGCCGTTTTCCGCGTTAGCGAGGTAGCGCAAGGAAACAGACGAGGGATGGCCCAACCCACCCACATACACATGTATATGAATAAACGCCCACACTCGCACATAAACATACATGTACATTTCATCGTATACATACATATACATACACAGACATACACATACACATGGTAGGAGAGCCCTGACTACATGGTCTCGGCTCTTCCATACCCCGTGCTGGGAGTCGCAAGGGCCTAACCCCACCCACCGGCGCTGCAACAAGGACAAAGGCACCGGGTTAAGCCGCAGGTCTCGTGCCAGGATCAGTGGCGTAAAGCCAATTACCTCCTCCCGAGTCTCCTGGTGTGTGTGTGTGTTGGTGTGTTCACCTATGTTGCTGATGCGTGCGGACACACACACACACCTCCTCGTCGCCGCCGCCGCCTCGCGCGCGCCCCCGCGCCCCCACTCCACCTCACCCCATACTCGCTAGTCAGCCTCCTGCCGCTCTGGGCACGGTCGAATGCCCCACCCCACACCAGCTGGCCACAGCCTCCTGCCGCTCTGGGCACGGTCGAATGCCCCGCCACACCAGCTGGCCACCAGCGGAAGGGATGTAGCGCATGGATCTTTTGACCTGACCCTTCGGAATGACGGTCTGGTTCCTCACCTGACCCTCCAAAGGTCAAAAGAGAGAGATAACTTGAGGCGTTACCAGACTCCACCTGCGTGAGGGGGTCACGTCCGGAGGGGAAATGCCACCTTGTGTCTTCGTCAGTGGACACACTGGAGTACAGTCTCGTCGAAGAACTTCTCGTTGGAAAGGGGTCCATCATTTCCCTGCAACTTATTGTAGGGTTGAGCCTTGATGGCGCAGGGTTCACTTAGAAAAGGCCCAAAGGTTATATGAGAACATATATATATATATATATATATATATATATATATATATATATATATATATATATATATATATATATATATTGTAGGTTCAGGTGTTTAATTACAAGTATCAATTCTTCTTCCAGTATAGACTACTGGACAATGAACGTGGATGCTTGTGTGCTCAGTTGTATAAACGCAACGCTCATCCTGGAAGATATATTGATGCCTCCTCCCTCCTCCCTCTCTCCCCCCACCGCTCTGCCTAACCTCCCTATTCATTGCCGAATGTGCCACTATGAGCAGTATTGCCCCACCTCCCGGGGTGCTTAAGGGGCGAGGAGGGCCGCTGTTCCCGTGTCGCTGGGGAGCGAGAGGCTGATCCGAGGTAGCCCAGCGTTGATGGAGGGGTGAGGTTGTTAACACGCTCTAGTGTAGCGGGTTACTGTCTCCCTCTGACAGGTTACGGGCGTCGGGAGGGAGGGAGGGGAGAAGGAAGAAGAGGGCCTCCTCTTCCTCCTCCTCCTCCTGTGTGACGCTCTACCGGGTGAGGTCTTCGAGGAGGAGAGGAGGAGGAAGAGGAGGAGGAGGAGGGGTCGTGTGTGACTCTCCGTCATGCTTATGCCAGTCGTGCCGAGGCCCCCTCCAGGAGCATTGTATGACCCCATCCCCCCTTCCTCTCTCTCTCTCTCTCTCTCTCTCTCTCTCTCTCTCTCTCTCTCTCTCTCTCTCTCTCTCTCTCTCTCTCTCTCAGGCGACCGGTGAGGGTTTAGCTCTCCGTCGTGCGTCAAAATAAGACTGGACTCTGGCTGGTCTTCCCATTAACTGCTTTGATGTAGGGGTTTCGCTGCCACCGGCTCCCAGACGCGTCTCTCATTCTGGTAAATGATCAATTTTCCACCGTCCCGGGGGGTCGTTGACCTCTCTCTCTCTCTCTACAGGTCCAGTGTAGGAGGGGGAGGGGGGGACGAAATTGTGGGGTGCAGTTCGGGGGGGTTGGGGCGTGGTATATGGTAGTTTAACAGGCAGTTTCGGCCGTTTTAACGAAGATGAGGATTGGTTGGTTTTGACAGCGTTACCGGACCGCTGTTTAATAAGGTCAGGGGGAGTTTGAGGAGGTCATTGCTCTTGGGGTGGGGTAGGGGGGTTGTTGTGGTGGACGAGGTCACGCGTTGATTGGGACCGGGGGGGCTGGGGGGTTGTGGACGAGGTCACGCGTTGACTGGGACCAGACCAGGTTTGGCGCAGTTTGGATGAGGTCGAGGGTGTTTTCATTTGGGTTGTTTCCTTGGCGTTAGTGAGGCTTGGGAGGTGTGACTTGTAGGAGCTGTTACCATGATGTAACGGTAGACTTCCTCTTGTTACCCTTGACTTCATCGTAGTGTAACCCTTGACTTCACCGTAGGGTAGCCCTTGACTTCATCGTGATGTAACCATTGACTTCACCGTGATGTAACCCTTGACTTCATCGTGATGTAACCCTTGACTTCACCGTAGGGTAGCCCTTGACTTCATCGTGATGTAACCCTTGACTTCATCGTGATGTAACCCTTGACTTTATCCTTAGGTCTGATGGCACGACCTCTGACCTGAGTTCTCCCTTAAGGTCGTCTCTTCCCCTATCTCAAGGGACGAAGGTCGAATTCCGTGTGGTTAAGGATCAAGCGTTTACAGAGAAACTTTCCAGGGCTCTGGATATGCCCATATATAGCCAGCGAGTGTCCAAACGAGCAGTTGCATAGTTTCTACCCCCATGCACGTGGGAGTGCACGCGCGTGCGCCTTGAATCGCGTGCACGCTGTTTTGTTTTCTTCCGAAAATGACGTGATATCCATGATTGCACGCGTCTCCACGGACGTACAAACTTACTGGTGATTACAATACAATACACCACTCTCTCTCTCTCTCTCTCTCTTCTCTCTCTCTCTCTCTCTCTCTCTCTCTCTCTCCCTCCCTGGGAGGTCGAGGTGGAAATAAACAGCAAGATGTTGGCGTTTTCTCTCTTATCTTGGGACACAAATAACCGGAATAGTCCGCTCATGGCTGACGAGCGACTGGGGGGGGGAACAAGTTGAAGGGCGAGTTGGACCGGGCCTCTCGAGTGTGTCGAGATAAGAGAGATACACACACAACGACAGCTAACCGAACTCGTAGTATGTTTACGTGAGTGTAACCCAACCGTGTTGTTTTGTTGTTGCTCCTCGGTCGCCACTGTCTTCCGTTACCAACAGATGGTATTAGAGGTTGGTATCATTTGTGGGTATGTTGGGGCGAGAAAGTAACTTACGTTAATGGTAACGAAAGCCAGTCTGTTACTCGATACCTAGGTAGGGGAGTTGGTCATTCAGGTAACGAGAGGCAGGTGTTGCTCGATGCCCCCTCGTCGGAAGAGCTGTCGCATTTTTTCCCCAATATACGTGATTTAAAGTGGAACACGGACGTGCTTTTTGCATCGGGGGATTCGCTGGTGGTGGTGGTGGTGTTCGCGTTGTTTTTAAAGGCCTGAAGGCTGTGCTGAAATACCCCCTTCCCTCCTCCTCTTCCTCCTCCTATGCATTGACGTAAAATCAGTTAAATATTTTAGGGTGTTTCATCTTCTTGGTGTTCGTAGTAGCCTGAGTGTTAGCTACAGCATCGGGCACATAGAACTTTGGTCATCGTAATACGTAACGGTAATGAATACTGACAAATTATCAGTAAATGACTGTGATAATGAATTGGTAGGACACCCCAGTGATGTAAGAGGGACTAAAGATGTAAAATTTAATGATTTTTTTTTTTCCTTTTTTTTTTTCCCCTGCAAAGCAGAACTCATCCCGTCTCCAACGCCGCCGCCAAATGTAACGACTTTTACGCCGTTGACAACACAGCTCGGGAAAGACTCCAATAACGCTCGCTAAATTTATGAGCGAAAATGTTTTATGATACGGTACAAGGCACCACACACCCCCACCCTCCCAACCCTCCCGTGTGTGATGGAAGGGAATTCATTTGAAAATGTTTGTATGATTACTGAATACTTCGCTTTGTGCTGTTTCATATCTCTGCTTGATATGTGAATGTTCCCCCAGTCTGAGTGCTACTATATATATATATATATATATATATATATATATATATATATATATATATATATATATATATATATGTATGTATGTATGTATGGAAAGGATCACAATTTTGCGCGTGATCAAGATATTCCTATGAGTTCACGGGGAAAATGAAACACGATAAGTTCCCAAGTGCACTTTCGTGTAATAATTGCATCATCAGGGGACTCATAGGAATATGTATGTATGTATATGTACCAAATGGCGTCCTAGCTACGTCTCTTCGTTGTATATCAACTGACTGTTATACTTCTCTCTTATATCTCCCCTGATGATGTGATTATTACACGAAAGTGCACTTGGCAACTTAACGTGTTTCATTTCCCCCTTTGGACTCGCAGGTCTTGAAGACTTTGTTGGGCGACGGCCTCGGCTTCTGCACTTCTTGAAATCACACTGAACACGTCCTCCCTCACTCCAGAGAGCCTGGAGTTTCTCACAGATCTCTCCTGTGGTGGCGTGGGGGATATTATAGTTGTATGTGGCGTGGAACTAAGTGCCGGAAGATATGAGATATTACCTCTATGGAGAGAGATGGCTTTCCCATCTTCCCTCCCTCTCCTCCTCCTACTACTGCTACCACTACTCCCGTTTTCTGTCGTATTGTTACGGTCGTCGGCGCGCTTTTGCGCTCTGGAATTCGCTCTGTTATTGTTTATGTGGTTGTTGCTAACGGCTGTAACGTCGTCGTGTTACCTCCTGCTGTTGTGCTCATCGTTACTGCTGCTGGTAACGTCGACTGGTGATGTTGATGATGCTGTACGTTCTCCTGCGCCCAGAGCTGCAGTACATCTACTGTTGGACGGGTGGCGCTGCTTCGCTCAGCGTTTAATCCTGCTGGCTTGTCTAACCGCTGCATCTTCAGCCGATGCTGTTAATCTGCTGCTGCTGCTGCTGCTGTTACTGCCACCACCGACCTGTCGCATTGCTTCTGAAGGTGCGTCACGTCCAGGGAGAAACCAGACGTTGCACCCGTGCTGCGTGTCTTATAGATTGGTGAGTATTGGTTTGCCTGGGTTGAAGTAAGATAACTTTATGAGGACCCACTCACAAGTTTGTGAGTTGTGTATATCTTGGAAGAGGCATTAAGCGCTGTAAAGAGAAGAAAACTCAAACAGCCAAAAGGCCCAACGCTGCTTTAACAGATGTCTTTGCAGCCATCAGAAACAGTGAGGGGTGTAAAGTGGAGGAGATTAAAAAGACTTAATGGATCGTTGTCCACAAAGTGTTCCTGGCGAGTTGGCTATTGAGGGAGATCGCGTACACTGGCCTTCACGCCTTACCCGACCAGCAGAGCGAAACACGACAGCGTGGCCTCAGCCCCAGGCTGATGTGTTTGGGGTCTGGGAGGCGCCTAGTGGCGTCACGTCTGGACGTGACATCTGTAGCTTCCTAGAGTTCGACATTGTGCAGGTGTGACATGTGTAAGTCCATGTGTGGCAGATGTCGATCCAGTCGTCGCCACGTGTGTGGTTTGTAAGTATGATGCCGGTGTGTACGTAGGAGTTTCAGACGTATGTAGACATGTGTATGCCAATGTTGCCAGGGTTGGTGTATTGCCAGGGTCGGTGTATGTCAGGGTTGGTGTATTGCCAGGGTCGGTGGCATGCAAGTGGAGGTGTATCACTCCACGTTACATATGTGACACTGTGAACCAAGCTGTGACATGGGTAGGTGGAGGTGATGCGCGTAGTCAGATATGACACTTTAGTGCCGCGTGTGGTAGGCGTTAAGTGTTGTAAGTGTGACATGTGTTTGTGCCGATGTGGCGAGGAAGAGCGCTTGTTTTTGAGCCGTAAATTGAGTTGTTTGAGTGTGACCTGAACTGCATGGGACGAGTAAGACTTGCTCATACATATATATATGGCCACCTCAGACGGAAAGAAATATCTGAGCTTGCGAAAGAGCTCGAAATTTTTTGAGCACAGGTCCTTGAGCGTTCGTAGACATCCAGGGTTCGTAGTGTCAGTCGTAACGGAAGTTAACGTAAGCTAACGTAACGTAACGTGGTCGTAGTGGTGTGTCTTCTGCAAGTGCTGGATGCGTAAATCTACTAAGCGGGCAGGTAACGGGGCCTCTGCCCAGTGTCGCGTTAGCTAGTTAACTGGTTAAGCGTGTTCAGGTCTCATGGTCAAGGCGTCTGGGAATCTTCATCATGACTACAGGTTTGTTGACCATTCGTTAAACATTTCGTTTAATGAGAGGCCTTTGCCGTTCACCGCGTATGTGTGTTCTATGGTTAACGAATCGTCTTTTCTCTCTCTCTCTCTCTCTCTCTCTCTCTCTCTCTCTCTCTCTCTCTCTCGATTACGACACCCCGGGAGACGTTTGCTCGTAGCGATTGGTCGTCCAGCTTGATTAGCCGTTCCCCGTCGTCCATTTGCCCACATAACTGGGCACCAAGGATCGGTATATGGGTAGACGCCCTCCACTGTATAAGGGGATGCTGTGACGACCCGTCTGTAGGAGGGGTGTACGATGTTACAAGGGTGTTGTAAAGAAGATTCGATCAGGCCCCCCCCCAAGGCTGGCGCGAGCTCCTGCCATTGACAGCCCTGGTGTACCTGATTTGTTGTCGTTTCGTACTACCGTGCTCAAAGGGTCGTCTCGAAGAGAGGTGGCAACTCACTCGCAGACCAAGGCATTTTGGAACCATCGGAAAATCGGGAGCCACTCACCTGGATGTGAAAAACATTGAAAGGTTACGCCATAGGGAATTTTATAGGGCCTGTTCCTGATCTCCTCAAATATGAACTGAAAAATACATAGGTCCCTGCTCGAGTGGGTGACATGTTAGGATGTAGGAGATAACCCTCCCCCGAATGAGACGAGGTGAAGCTGTTCTCTCGTACGTGACATGGTCCATGGGACATTTTGGGTGTTTAGTATGGTGACTGGGGAAGCCTTGGATACGGTCGTGGGGTGGCGTATTCGAACCGCCGTTGGCTGTCGGTACCGAACGCGTGCAAACCGTCTTCTGCGGGCCACCTCGACGTAGCAGCTTGTTCTAGATCGACCATTGGGTGCCACGAGCCTTCGAGATCGACTCGGGGTCAGGTAAGGAAGACGGAGGGAAGGGATGTTGATGTAAGACGACGTAGGGGGCGAGTGGTGGCGACGGGGTTTGAAGAGAGGGAGGAGAATTAAGCTGCCGTAGGGGACTGAAGGTTAGTCTATTAGGGGATATTGAGGTGACTGTGTGAGGAGGGAAGGAGGGAGGGAGGGAGGAAGCGTGTGGAGTGTGATGGATGGTGAGGCAGTGTAGCAGGTCAGAGTCTCGGTACTCGGGGGGAGGAGGAGGACGGGTTCTGTCGCAGGCCCACAAGGTCACCCCAGCGCCAGGCTCAGTCCACCCGGGCCACAGCCTCCCCGGTAACTCCCCAGCACCTCCTCCTCTCCTTCCTCACCTTTAGTCTGCCCACTTCTCCACCCTCCATCCCATTCCTCCCTTCTTATACACTCTCCCTCCGCCATCGTCTCCTCTTTGCCCTCTTCCCTTCTCTCCACTTCCTTACCATCTCCAAATTCTTTCTTCCCCACATCTTTTACCTGCGGAAGGCCCGATGTTACCCGATGAGGATCGGTCTGCACCTCCTACAGCGACGTGTGGTGCATCTGGACGCTGTGAACCCGACCAGGGGAGTGAGCAGAGGTTGCCTCGGGAAATACGAAGGGTTGAAGGGCGTAAACTTGACTGCTATTGATTGTTTCTTCAAGACATCTCTGTTGCTATGCTCTTTTCCATGAGTTTTCTCTTTTCTTTAGTACATGTTTAAAGAATCTTCTAGCTTACTGTTGCCTGTTGTAGGGAGAAAAGGGGCCAAGAGTTGGGACTCACAGGTTCCTTATGGAGAGTTCGTGATAGTGTACAGGCATCCGCATTGTGTCGGCTTGTGAACCCTGGTCTAAATCGGATGCGAAATGAACACGGCGGAGCAGGCATTGCTCTTCGTCAATGTAAAGCTTCGTGCGAGTCCTTTTGCCCTGCCATCTCTGTGCTTCACTGCTGTGTGTCGCGCACTTCGACAATGGGGACGCGACGCCTTTGGCTACAATTGTGGTATAGATAGATTTATCGTGTCAATTTGTGAAATAACTTTTACGTTGGGGAGGGAAAGGGGGCGCGCCAGTGTTATTCTTGTTACATGGGACAAGAGCTATGTAGGTCAGGGGTTCCCTTTAAGGTCAAGGATGCCCTTGAGGTCAAGGGTGTTTGCCCTTTACCAGCCTGTGGAACATGCCCTACACAGCTCCCCCATGCCGTGAAACCGCCCTTGACCTCCTGACCTAAAGGGTGACAAGAATTCTCTCTCTCTCTCTCTCTCTCTCTCTCTCTCTCTCTCTCTCTCTCTCTCTCTCTCTCTCTCTCAAAACGCAGCGCATTAAAGGTGACAGATGAGTGGGTAAGAGAGAGGGGTGGGGGGGGGGGGGGAAGAAGTAGTGTGGGGAGTGAGGGCGTCCTGCTACAGGCTAGACACACACACACACACACACACACACACACACACACACACACACACACACACACACTCCTCACAGTGACGTCTCGTGGTACCACAATGGGTCGGAGTGTTTGGCAGCGACTGTCATTCTCCCCTGGTCCCGGATGTCACTCGGGCATCTCCACCCAGATGCAGTCTTTGGAACACCACTCTCATACCTCATTGAACGCTGCGGTACGGTCCTCTAGCATGACGGTACACAACGGTACGGTTCTTGAACACTGTGGTACGGGCGTTGAGCACTACGGTACGATTGTTTTTTTTTTTAGCCCCACGGTACGATGGTACGACAGTAGGATCCTTGGTAGGATTGAGTCAAAGGCCCGGCCATCGTACCCAGGGGCCGTACCGTCGGGCTCAAGGATCGTACCGTCGCACTCAAGGATCGTACCGCCGTGCTCAAGGACCGTACCGTCGCGCTCAAGGATCGTCCCGTCGCGCTCAAGGATCTTACCGTCGTGCTCAAGGGTCGCACCCATGGGTCGTCCCGTCACGCTCAAGGGTCGTCCCGTCACGCTCAAGGGTCGTACCATCGTGCTCACGGGTCGTCCCGTCGCACTCAAGGGTCGTCCCATCGTGCTCGGACGTGGCATCATTCGCGTCATGTGAATCAGCCTCTGGGCGGCTCGTAGTGGCACGTAGATGTATACATCGCGGGAGAGGGTCGTCAAGACGATGACGGACTTCAGGTCGTGTTGTTATTGTTTGTGAGAGAGAGAGAGAGAGAGAGAGAGAGAGAGAGAGAGAGAGAGAGAGAGAGAGAGAGAGAGAGAGAGAGAGAGAATAGTTAAGGGCCTCCCCTTCCCTGACCCTCCTCCTCCAGAGGATGGCGTCTTTCCTATCCTGGAGGAGGAGGAGGATGAGGAGGATCATCATATGCACTGGAGGTGCAGTGTCTGTCGGACACGGTTTGAGGCGGCGCTACCCCACACACACCCCCGCCGCCTCGCCTGGACCTGGCTTGGCTTTCCCTACCCTTGCCCCTTGCTCCTACTCCGTGCCCTTACCCTTGCCCCTTGCTCCTACTCCGTGCCCTTTGCCTTGCCCCTGCCCCCGGCCGTCATCCCTACCCACCTCCGCTGCAAGTGAGCTGAGGACGGGATTGAGTTCGTCAAGCGAGTGTGCTTCCACTGCTGCTCTTTTCTGCTGTGTTGCTGCTTCTGCGGGGGGTCCTGTTCTATTGATCTTGCTGCTGTCTCTGCTGTGTTGATCCCACAGCTGTCTCTGTAAGGTTGATAGTACAGCTGTTTCTCCAGGGTTGATCCCACAGCTGTCTCTGTAGGGTTGATCGTACAGCTGTTTCTCCAGGGTTGATCCCACAGCTGTCTCTGTAGGGTTGATCGTGCAGCTGTTTCTCCAGTGTTGATCCTACATCTGTTTCTCCAGTGTCGATCCTACATCTGTTTCTCCAGTGTTGATCCCACATCTGTGTCTCCAGTGTTGATCGTACATCTGTTTCTCCAGTGTTGATCACACATCTGTTTCTCCAGTGTTGATCCCACATCTGTGTCTCCAGTGTTGATCGTACATCTGTGTCTCTAGTGTTGATCGTACATCTGTTTCTCCAGTGTTGATCACACATCTGTTTCTCCAGTGTTGATCCCACATCTGTCTCTGCAGTGTTCACCTTGCCTCCTCTTCCTCGTGCCACCTGAGGCTTGCCTGAGGTGTGATAGGGGTCGACTTCGAACCCTTCACCGCCAGCAGGAGCTTGCCGCATGCGACAGAATCTGCTGCAGTACCCGGAAAAAAAGAGGCCCTCGCTCTCCACAGCCAGTTTTACCACCTCCAGTTTGTTGGGTTGGGGGGGTCGAGTCTTGAGCGTGCCGTCGTAAGCGTCCCTTGGCTTCGCGAGGTCATTGACGTACCGGTGGCCCGCGAAGGACAGGGTTAGAAAGCTCAGTTTCGGATGAGAAAGGTTTGAGTGGCCCGATGTATCGTAGCGTGCGAACTTTACGGTACGATTTGATGCTGTGAGGCGACATTCGCTCTCCTTTCTCCCTCAATGTGGAGAGAATTCCCCCCCAGGTATTTTCTCCGGGGGGGGGTGGAATATCCGGGGGAAAGAGGGGATTTGGCTTCTGGAGGTGAGGTAATATATGGGGAGGAGGAGAGGGGATTTTTTCAAGAGTTACCCCTCCTTATCTGGAGGAGGAGGAGGTGTAGAACTGTGTAATATTGTAACTGTTGCCTTGTTATACGTCGTCAGGGGCACACACACACACACACACACACACACACACACACTCACGGTCCCCCGTCTTATTGTGAGACGCAGTAGGGTGGTGTGTGAAGGGGATAGCTGTGGGTTGTAGGGGGCTGGTGATGTGTGGGGGCGGTGTCCGGTGGTAGTGGTGGTTTTGTAGGAGGCTAGCGATGGTGTGCAATGGTAGTTTACGGGGGCTAATGATCGTGTGGAGGAGTGGAATGACGTGAAAGGAGTGACCAATGGTAGTTTACTGGGGCTAATGATCGTGTGGAGGAGTGGAACGAAAGTACAGTGACCAGATTCCAGATGCCAGCGGTGGTGTGTGTGTGTGTGTGTGTGTGGTGTGTGTGTGTGTGTGTGTGTGTGTGGTGGCTGCCGCTTGATCCCCAGGTCGTATAGGATCGTCTGGGATGATGGCCAACACATCAGCTTGAGTCGAGATAACAGACAGGTGCTGCCTGGCAGTTCTGGTTGGGCTGCTGGTGCTAGTGTGTGTGTGTGTGTGTGTGTGTGGGTTAAGTGTTTACGTGTTTGGATGCGTGTGTGTGTGTTTGCGTATGTGTGTGTGTGTGTGTGTGCGGATGGATGCGAAACGACTTGTGCCTGTATTCCCGTGTGTCTGTGTGCGTTTGCATTGCGTGCGTTTTCTCTAGGGCTGGTTTGTGTGTACCCAGCGAGAGAAGATTGAAAAAGGTCTCGTGTATGTATATATATGGTCGAAGAAAATAGTGGTATATTACATCTATAGTACAGAGAAAAGATGTAAGGGAAAACTGAAATGCTCTGTGAACAGGTTTACGTTTTCTTATTCATCTCGTTTGAAGAGGAGAGAAAACGTACAGATGCGTCTTGGCGAACGTAGTAATAATGTCGTAATTCTAGACGCCAACTGACGTACGTGTGAAAAGTTGAATTGCGTTTACAACGTGATTTTTTTTCTTAAAGCGATAGACTGCGACGCGTCGCACAGATGGGAGGAGCACGGTAGCCAAAGGAAGTGCACGTCGTACTCTCTCTCTCTCTCTCTCTCTCTCTCTCTCTCTCTCTCTCTCTCTCTCTTCTATCTATCTATCTATCTATCTATCAATATATCTCCGTTGTGGCCTTTTTATAGTAACTTCCTCCTCCTCCTCCTCCTCCTCCTCCTCCTCCTCCTCCTCCTCCTCGTCTTCCTCCTCCTCTTTTATTACCCCTCGTCCGCTCCACCTTCACTTCAATCCCCAGGTCTTGAATGGGGGAGGTTAGGAGGAAGTGAGGGGGAGGGGGGAACGGTGTCTGGGCCTTACCTCACAGCAAGAGTGGACGGCGGTGCGGGAACATTGCACGCTGTGGGGTATATTGACAGCCCGGAGTACGCTGTGTTGGCCCGCCACTTGACAGCTTTGGTCAGAACTCGACAGCTTGGCTAGACGGAAGGTAATGGGAGAGAGGGGGGTGAGGTGAGGGGGTGGTAGGATATGAGGTGCGCTGGGAGGGAGGGGAGGGAAGGGTAGGAAGACGAGTTCATCACTGAGGAAGGGGCTGTGAGCGGAAGCCATGGTCGGGAGAGTGGAAAAGAAGTGGTTGATAGGGGGGTGGAATGGAGATCGCAAGGGAGTGAGGGAAGGATTGGTGAGGCATTAAGGGAGTGAGGGAAGGATTGGTGAGGCATTAAGGGAGCGAGGGAAGGATTGATGAGGCATTAAGGGAGTGAGGGAAAGATTGGTGAGGCATTAAGGGAGTGAGGGAAGGATGGATGAGGCTTTAAGGGAGATCGGGTTGTAAGGGATGAGGCACTGTGAAGAAATGGAGCATGTGAGGGAAGAGCGAGGAGAGAGAGATCCAGAGGGACAATGACGGGATTGGACCGTGGTGTAAAAGGGAGAGGAAAGAGAGAGGGAGGGAATGAAGATGAACGAGGAACAGAGAGAGAGAGAGAGAATGGGAGAGGAGAAGTGAACGTGTACAAGGGGAGGTCAAGTGGCTTAGGAACAAAGAACACTGGGAAAATAACATCACAGAACATCGTTCATGGAGTAGAAAGAGTGAGAGGTCCTGTCTGGGGGTGGGAGAGAGGTACGGTAAAGGGGGGGAGGAGGCCGTGATGGAAGTAGTGTGGAGAGTGGTATGTGGTGGTGGTGGTCGTGGTGGTGGTGGGGTAGGTGCAGGCGGTCGTCTGGTGCAGCAGGCCTGCTGCGGGAGGGGGCGTCGTGGTGTCGGAGGGTCGGCTTTAGTGAGGGTGTTGTGAGGCGGGCGGCGGCGCCGCCGTGCAGCTGCTTGCAACACTCCTGCCCACACTCTGCCACCTACCTACCTACCTACCCTCCCTCCCGCCTGTAGCTAGTGCTTTACCTTCCTCCCACCCTGCTTGCCAGACTCGCTCCCTCCTGCTGTAGAGCCTCCACTCCACTCCCTCTTAACTACCTCCTCCTCCTCCTCCTCCTCCTCCTCCTCCTCACGGCCACACTCATGCTGACAGTTACTCACTCCTCCGGAGTCACAACCCTTGTTCGCACTTGCCTCATGGTGCAACAGCAGCTACAACTGCATTCCTACCCACGTAAAGTTCACTTACCGTCCGCCGCTGGTGTCGTAAACTCGTACGCAAGTGTACTGGCTCGAGACACGTACCTACACCTGTCCACATGGGTGTAGTCGGTCCCCCAAGACCCCTGCTACACTGACAACGGTGCGCTCGTACCTACACAGGGTCACGTCCTGGTCATACACCCTCCTGCCTAAACTTGGTCACTGCCTTCGTTGTGGCTACACCCGCTTGATACCCCCTCGATGCCGCTGGTGTATTCCCGCATGCATGTATTGGCTCTCCTGTTGATATTATCCTCTCTACACACCCCTGCCGACCTCGCATCTCCTTTGTCTACACTGCTGTCTACACCCATGGTACCCCAGCACACCTGCTCTGCACTTGCCAGTTATCCAGTGAATGCACATCTGCCCACATTTGTTCGCTGGGTCGCTTGTACACCTCGTTTGTCCTATACGTCACTACTGTCCATTTATTGTCTCAGCCAATCCCGAAGGGGAAAGTGAACAGCTGGGTTAAGCAAGGCTAATGGCCTTCCTCATAGGTCGCTGGCCGTTAACCCCACCCAATTAGCCGGGTTGGATGTGGACCGGCTTCCCGATTAGGGATTCAAACCTGTGCCCGAATGATCCACTGCTACACTTTATCTACAGTAGTTCTGATGGCAGAGTTGCAACATCCTTGTACAGCACCATGTCCCCCGTCTAGCACTTTTGTTTTGTTTTGTTTTTCCACTCGTCTGTGTCGGCCACGTCCATCTGAACTTGTTCACATCTCGAACACTGTTCCACTTGCCCACACCAGCAGCAACAGACCGGAGGCTGGAGGGCGACCAACCCACCTTTGTGTAGGGCCGAAATCGATCAATATCTTGATATGATATCGAAAATTATGAGGCTAAGGAATGCCTTATGTATATTCATGAGTGACTATGTCCTTTAATTGTGTATTAAACACATGTGGACGTCCAGACTGTGTTCATCTAATGTATTTGTGAATACTTATTTCGACGTGGTTTTGAAGAGATGTCTCAGAATATTACAAATATAGAATAGCCCATATTTTTAAGTTACCCCTTCATGAATCTTCAGTTTTCCTTCTTGGTTCTTACGTAAGTTTTCTATCGCAGGTTTTCTGTTAACATCTTGCAAAGAATGAAATATTTACCTTATGTGATCTAACACAGTTTTGCATGATGTAAATAAATGGATAGATATGTGATTAGATTTATTGTCATGCACTTGTCCATGCATACTATTAACTTACTTTATAATGCTGTGGCATTAGCATAATTACTAGCATCTCTGACCGTTATATGATTAGTCTAAGTGCCTGTTTCAAGTTGTCAGTACCAGCACCGCTATATGCCTCCCAAACTGTGGCAGTCATACTCCTCCCACTGGCTTACTTAATTAGTCTCTAGCAACCCACAGGCTTCCATGGGTACCCCAAACCTGTATATTAATAAGCCTCTGATATCATACTTAATTATCACACCCGCCTTCAGCATTATAATGCTAGATCGTTTTTTTGCTGGAGAGGCCTAATAATAACCACTATTACGTTGTATTAATATACTTCTTTTTTCTCCCTTTTTTTTTTTGGACCAATAGGGAACGTAGCGGATAGGATTCGTTCGATACAAACATGCGTTTTATTCATCTCGTGTTGATATCCTCATGTTTGCATTACGCTCATAAAATCCCGTGTGGAGAAATGAATGCCTTCATGTTACCCATTGAGATTGCCTTTGAAATACGTTTGGCTAGCGGGAGTGAGGGAGGGTGGGGTAAACTATTAATGGAATTTAGAATGCCTCCCCCCACCGCCCCTCCCTTCCATGCATCGCAACAGATACCCTTATATGCATCGCGTTGAATGACAGCGATGCCTTTATTGGGCTTTTTGATGACCGGTGTGTAGAGACAGCTCGATCAAACTTGGCTTTAAGGGAGGAGGACGTTCGCTGTAGGTGGCTTCCAGTCATGAGCGGTGGTGGTCAGGCGATAGATTGGAGTGCAGTGGATAAAGGGATATTCCTAGTCCAACAAGACCCTCGAGTGTGGCACAGCGCCACGTCATACAGCAAGCCCCAATTGGATGTAACACAGACCAGGTTATAGTAACAAAATTGCTCAGGGAGCGGACGGAAATGTGTACTTACCCTCATGCAAGTTATCGCTGGAATTGTAGGTCTGGTACCAAGAGAGATAAGAATACATACCCACTTATACATACATATACATATTAACATATACATACATATACATACACAGACATATACCTATATACACATGTACATATTCATGCTTGCTTGCCTTCATCCATTCACGGCGCTACCCCGCCCTACAGGAAACACATGTGTGGGTGTATGTTTGTGTGTGTGTGTGTGTGTGTGTGTGTGTGTGTGTCACATAATGCCCTTCAACAGCAAGGACTCGAACCCGGGACCTTTTATTTAGGTCTCTTAAATCACGACACGGACCTCAGCCGCTCAGTGTGTGTTCCACCATGATGTCTCCCCCGACCTTAGCAACTATGTTGTATATGAGACAAGTTTTTCCATTTATCTCCCTCCCCCCCTTTTTTTCTTCCCCTCCTTTCCTCCTCCATTGGAATATAGGAATTTTTTATTTGACATTGACGTACGATAGGTTTTATGAGGAGGGTCTAAAGTGTCTTTGGCCAGGTTGGTAGGTGTCATTTGTGTCTTATTGTTGATGTTTTGTGTTTGTGTGTGTGTGTATGCACGTGTCTTTGTATGTAGGTGCGTTCGTATGTTTGTTTGTGAGCGCGTGCGTGTGTGTGTGTGTGTTACGGGGAGAGAGTTTTACACTCGTGTTGTCCCGTCTCTTAATCTTGTCTAATTCTGTCATATCTTTATTGTTATCTGTACACACACACACACACACACACACACACCAGTACCCATTTATCGACCAGTCACGACGGGGGGATGAACACATGGGCTGGGTGTATCCCTCATGTGCGTGGTACCACAGATGGTACACTTGAGTGGCTGTGAGTGGTATTAGGGTACACTTGAGTGCCTGTGAGTGGTCCCAGAGATGGTACACTTGAGTAGCTGTGAGTGGTACCAGAGACGGTACACTTGAGTGCTGTGAGTGGTACCAGAGATGGTACACTTGAGTAGCTGTGAGTGGTACCAGAGACGGTACACTTGAGTAGCTGTGAGTGGTACCAGAGACGGTACACTTGAGTAGCTGTGAGTGGTACCAGAGACGGTACACTTGAGTAGCTGTGAGTGGTACCAGAGACGGTACACTTGAGTAGCTGTGAGTGGTACCAGAGATGGTACACTTGAGTGCCTGTGAGTGGTACCAGAGATGGTACACTTGAATGCCTGTGAGTGGTACCAGAGATGGTACACTTGAGTGCCTGTGAGTGGTACCAGAGATGGTACACTTGAGTGCCTGAGTGGTACCAGAGATGGTACACTTGAATGCCTGTGAGTGGTACCAGAGACGGTACACTTGAGTGGCTGTGAGTGGTACTCGAAGTGGTGCAGTTATGCAGGTGTGTGGTACCCAATTAGGTACAGATAAGCAGGTGTGTGGTACCAGGCACGCTACTGTGGCTGGGCTGGCGGAGCGTCGTGTAATGATACCTCTAATGACCCAGTTGGCCATGGATCTAGGCGGGTCATTAAGGGGAGGCTGGACACGTCCCATTAGGCCCACTAATACTGGCATGTATATGTTGCATTGACAACCCGGAATCAGTCAGGACGTGTCAGAACCCGTTGTCAGGATTATAAAAGGGTTAGGTTAGGGTTGGGTAGGTTAGGGTAGGTGGTTAGAGTAGGGTAGTTTAGGATGGGTTAGGTTAGGGTAGGTTAGGGTAGGTAGGGTAGGGTAGGGTAGGTTAGGTCAGGGTAGGTTAGGGTAGGGTAGGTTAGGGTGGGTGGTTAGGGAAGGGTAGGTTAGGGTAGGGTAGGTTAGGGTGGTTAGGGTAGGGTAGGTTAGGTAGGGTAGGTTAAGTTAGGTTAGGTTAAGTTAGGTTACTTTAGGGTAGGTTAGGCTAGGTTAGGATAGGTTCTGTCAAACATAACAGTCGTTCAAACTAGTTTTCGCCCGAAATGTATAGGTAAAACTAAGGTTAGAAAAAACCAATCAGTTGATTCTGTCTGTTTTAAGAATTCACGCCATTTCTCAAGTGACCTTTCTGTCATACATCGTTTGAGTAACGTCTTATCGTCGTAATTTTTCATAATGATTCATTTTAATACAGTTCAATGAAGGGGAGGTGGAGGGGGGGTTGCTATTTTTTAAAAGATATATTGACCAGTGACCTCCTCTTTTTTTTTTCTTAATGAATAATGGACATATGAACTTGTGTGAGGTTTATAATGGCACTTTAAAAAGTTAGGGGGTAATGTAATTTCATGGTGAGCCAGTTTTTATACGAAGATGGATCCTTTCCAAGCGTCGTAAGATGTGAATAGCTTTAGCAATGTATCTATAAGACTGACAAGACATTTCAACTGTTTATGAGGTATTTAGAAATACCATTTGTCGCCACTGACTTTAGTTGAAGTTCATGGTTACCGTGGCTGTGAGACGCGCGTTGCTTTCATCAAATCGTATTTCAAAATTCAAAGTTATTCTGGAAATGGGATTTGCCGCATGTGACAGACTGGTGGACCAAGTGTATAATGAGCAATTGTGGACACGTGACAGCTCCCAGAATAGCTGTATGGTGTACGTCACGTTAGGTAATTAAAGTAACCTTTAAGGTAATTAAATTACCCTTTAAAGTAACTTTGGGGAGATTGGGGGTGGTAAGTAGACGCCTGTACCGCGTACCCTTTAAGGTAACTTTGGGAAGTTGGTGTTGGGAGGGGGGGGGGTAACTTGACGCCGTGTACCGCGTACCGTGTATGGTACTTTAAGGGATGATGGACGGTCACTTAGCTCCTTGTACCGTGTACCGTCACGGTACCTCAAAAGAGGTTAACTCGACTCCCGTACCATGTACCATCACGGTACCTCAGGGTCTTATAGACCGTAACCTAACCACTGTACCACGTACCTTGGTTTATCAACCTCCACACTCGAACATTATGGTTGTGGTGGATTTGGACACATTACCCATATTGGTTGTGGTTACCTGGACAGATTACACTGATTGATTTCTCAGATTACACGTTTTGGTTGCTGTGATTGGACAGATTACACGTTTTGGTTGCTGTGATTGGACAGATTACACGTTTTGGTTGCTGTAATTGGACAGATTACGCATTTTGGTTGCTATGATTGAACATATTACACGTTTTGGTTGCTGTAATTGGACAGATTACACATTTTGGTTGCTATGATTGGACATATTACACGTTTTGGTTGCTGTAATTGGACAGATTACACATTTTGGTTGCTATGATTGGACAGATTACACGTTTTGGTTTCTGTAATTGGACAGATTACACGTTTTGGTTGCTATGGTTGGACAGATTACACGTTTTGGTTGCTGTGATTGGACAGATTACACGTTTTGGTTGCTGTGATTGGACAGATTACACGTTTTGGTTGCTATGGTTGGACAGATTACACATTTTGGTTGCTGTAATTGGACAGATTACACATTTTGGTTGCTGTGATTGGACAGATTACACGTTTTGGTTGCTATGATTGGACAGATTACACGTTTTGGTTGCTATGATTGGACAGATTACACATTTTGGTTGCTGTAATTGGACAGATTACACATTTTGGTTGTCCTAACTGGACTGATTACACATTTTGGTTGCTGTAATTGGACAGATTACACGTTTTGGTTTCTGTGATTGGACAGACTACACATTTTGGTTGTCCTAACTGGACAGCACACACACTTTAGGTGTTATAACTTGACGGATTGCACAGACTCGCTCATTTTCTTCGACAGCTGGACACATTACAGATCCTGGTTGCGGTAAATTGACTGTAATTCTCAGGGTGAACTGATTTTCAGTTCATTTACGAAGTCCGAGTCCATTCGTCCATTGTTCTTTGACACAGAATATCAGACATATGTATAACTTCATAAGATTATTAAAGGACCTTCTTTGCACCTGATTTTCCCCATGATACATGTTGTGAAATCATTTTTAAGATATTAGAAATGTATGATTAAATAACTTTAAGATGATATTCTGTGGACTACATTATCAACTCATTAAAAGTGGATTTAGTGATTATTGTTACTTTAGATTGAACGTTTAATTGTATTTATGTATGCTTAATGTCAATCTTATCTTGTTGTGGTCAATAAACTATCTATCTATCTATCTATCTATCTGTCTGTCCGTCAAGTTAACTCGTTAAGCGGGATAACGCCATTAGGTCGTAACCCGCATCGTTCCTGAGGGCGGGGCTTGACCCCCCCCAGGAGGTCACGGGTCGAAAGCCAGTCGATTTTAGGGTGCAAGAAGGTCAAAGAGCCCGTGACGTCAGAGATATGGGATACCTCGTGACCTTTCCTGTAACTTTGTATGATGTATCTTCGTTGTTACAGTTACAGGTCCCTTTTCCTGTTGCCTGGATTATGTAATTCGTCTCTTGATACAGCTGTGTGACCTTTGGGTAACTGTATTATTTACCTCTCCAGGTACAGCTGGGTAATACCTTTCTGGGGGGACTGTATTATGTACCACCCTTAGTACAGCTGTGTGACCTTTGAATGACTGTATGACCTACCTTCCTTAATACAGTTACGTGACCTTTGAATGACCTTATGACGTACCTGTTACCGGTACAGCTGTGTTAGGGGATTACTGTGTGCCTTACCCAATACAGCTCTGTTGCCTTTCCTCGACTCTCATATACCTTTCCCAGTACGGCTATTTTATCTATATATATATATATATATATATATATATATTAGTGTAAGCTGGGAGCAGGTTCTCTCTAATGCACTTAGAATTGAATACGACAGTTTATTTAAAGTAAGATTAGTGACTGCTAATATGCTGTTCTATTCCATTCTACGTGCATATAAATATATATATATATATATATATATATATATATATATATATATATATATATATATATATATATATATATATATATAGTATGCCATATATTACAATTAAGTTTGCTTGCTTTTAGAGAGAGAGAGAAAAGAACTCTCTCTCTTCTCTCTCTCTCTCTCTTCTCTCTCCTCTCTCTCTCTCTCTCTCTCTCTCTCTCTTCTCTCTCTCTCTTCTCACACACACACACACACACACACACACACACACACACACCTGGTGGCGACCATAAACAGAGCGTCCCCTGCCAGAGTGGGAATTAAGGCCAGCCACCCACACAATCAATACCTCTTGCATTGTACCCGAGCCTCCACACACACCACCCTAACCTCCCCTCTCTCTCTCTCTCTCTCTCTCTCTCTCTCTCTCTCACCCCTCGTTTGCCCTCTGTCCATCTCCTCTGTCGCCCCTCTACTCACCTCTCCCCGGTGAGAGAGCGGGGGGGGGTGAGAGAGAGAGAGAGAGAGAGAGAGAGAGAGAGAGAGAGAGAGAGAGAGAGAGAGAGAGAGAGAGAGAAGCTGCGGTGGTTCCGCTACCTCGGTCATGGCGGAGAGGTCGCGCACTTACATCATCGGTCCGGGGAGGGGCGACCTCCCACGCACGCCTCTCCCCCACCCACGCCCACGCTTACGCATCCCTCCCTAGCCTTGGGCACGGCACGGACCCTGCCACCTCAAGCGACGTCCCTCCCCCCCTCCCTCCCTCCCGCAACAGCTCCTCTCCCGGCCTTATTCACTCCCCTCCCATCTCTCTCTCTCTCTCTCTCTCTCTCTCTCTCTCTCTCTCTCTCTCTCTCTCTCTCTC
Organism: Panulirus ornatus; assembly: GCF_036320965.1. Taxonomy (NCBI): domain Eukaryota; kingdom Metazoa; phylum Arthropoda; class Malacostraca; order Decapoda; family Palinuridae; genus Panulirus; species Panulirus ornatus. The sequence continues at coordinate 6,287,588 of NC_092269.1, forward strand.
TCTCTCTCTCTCCACACAACACACACACACACATCATATCCAGAGCACCACCTCCTCTCCCACCCTCACCAGCTTGCCTCCCATTCCAGCACCTCTTCCGTCTCACACTCGGGGACGTCCTTTTCCCCCCCTCTTCCTCCTCCTCCTCCTCCTCCTCCTTCTCCTCCTCCTCCTCCTCCTCCTTCTCCTTCTCCTCCTCCTCCTCCTCCTTCTCCTCCTCCTCCACCTCCTCCTCCTCCTCCTCTTCCCAGCATTTCCAGCCAGCACCTACTCTGCTGAGCTCAGGAGCACTTCCCCGTTCCACCTCAGCACCTTTCCCCTGCCTCAGCAACGCTTCATCATCGTAGCGTGTCGACCAGACCCCCATTTGCTTTCATTTCCCACTCCAATACCTCTTTCTCCCCCCTTCCCCCCAACTTTCCCATTCCCTCCACTTTCTATCCCACTCCTACGGCTTCCTCTTCCACGCCCCCCTAGTACCTCTCCCAAGCACAAAACACACACACACCAGCTACCTCACAGAAATTGCATGTTGTAGTCTCTTAAAAAAGTATAATAACAAGAGGTTAAAACTATCAATGACCTATTGGAAGTTGATGATGGCCCAGGTCTTGCTAGCTGGTGACCTGTTTTTCGCAGCCAGTACTCGCACCCAGATTGCACCAATTAAAAGTACAGATTGGAAAATCGCCCCCATCGAGGGGGGGTTATTTGAGGCGCTGTAGCCCTCCAGCATCATTATCTGGCATAGAGACAGACGCGAAAGAGAGCGTGTGATAGTACACAGAGATGAAGCCAAAGTAAAGTGTGATACGTTTTTTAACCTGTGGAAGACAAAGGCCCCACGAGTATAAACCTCCCTCCCCCTTCTGGCACAAATTGGTTATTACGTTGAGGGCGAAGAAGAAAAAAAAAAAAAGAACACGTTAGCCATATTCTCTAATGGGTTATTGATAGTCAGGTGGTGTTCATTGGGGGAAAAGTCTTACCTCCTGTGTGTAGGGAGGAGGGAGAAGTGACTGCTAGTACCATGTACAGGACGAGCACCCACAAGTATAGGCCTCAAAGGAGGTTAGAAAAGAAAGAAATATTATTTGAGGTGATGAGTTGGGTGGAGCCTTCTACTTTCCCTTCCTCGTTTTCATCTATGTAGGTTAGGAATGCTGGATGGTTTTTACTATCCTCGTTATAGACCATCAGGTCCCTTCCATGTACACCCATGTATTGCTGTCCTCCAGCAGATAACCTCGTCATAGACCATCGGGTCTTCTGTTATCTGGCTTTCCCATGTCCTCCTATGTATTACTGTCCTCCAGCAGATAACCTCGTCATAGACCATCAGGTCTTCTGTTATCTGGCTTTCCCATGTCCTTCCATGTATTACCGTCCTAGAGCAGATAACCTCGTCATAGACCATCAGGTCATCTGTTACCTGGCTCCCACATGGGTAATTTCTTTACCCTCAACAAGGGTAAGATTAGGTACCATCAAATACGTAAAAACACCTTTGCCTAACCTCTGAAAACGAAGGACATGTTACAGTTCACACCACTAATGATTCCAGACTGCATTGGTGGCCTGGCCTCACCGGTAAATGTGGGCGATTTACCGACTCGAGAGATATGTAAATGACCATTTTATACAACTCTCATTGACTGCCAGAAATAACGAATGAGGTCAGACGCGGCTGAAATGACCCGGGATGATTTTACGAACCGGCTTGTGGTACGCAGAATGGACTGGAGCGTTGGCCGAAAACCCCAAGTAGACCAGAGGCAATGATATCTTAGCTCATTTCCTCCCGTAACAGCACACAGGGTGATCGTGTTTTCGCACATGCCATGTTTCCCCATGACGATCCTCGGGTTTGTGAGTTGGAATTAGCTTGAAATAACATACGTGTGGAGAAAATGGAATGCTTTGAATCTAGGGTTTTACCAACACGAATCCGTGTTCTGACGGGTGACGTCTTTACGAACGATTCGTGCCTTTCGTATTGAAAGTTCCTTTACCTCACGTCAGAATACTAAGCCATTTCAACTTAGTGTGTCTCAATGGAAGAGAACTGTCCTAAGCCATTTCAACTTGTGTGTCTCAATGGAAGAGAAATGTGGACAGTAACTAAGTCTAGCCAGGGCTGTCCTCTCTAAAGACCGTAGTAGAGTATTACCAGTGAGCCTCCGTGTTGGTTAGACAAACAGCCTGCCAGACCCATAATCTCCAACCTCATTGTTAGAGTAGATGGAGAGGGATCCAACCCTCCCTCTCTCTCAGAGCGGATCGCCGTGCGAGCCCTTAAGCGCGTTTGCAATATCTGGGAATGAGGCCGCAGATATCGACTTTCCTTTTTTTTTTTTTTTTTTAACTCCCTCGTAAAAAAGTGGGTTTTGAGTATTGAGTCAACCCGCCACAAAACGCTCGCTTACCGACGGAACGGAAAAAAAGACAAAAGAGGTCTTGGGTTATTACACCCGGGTTTCCACAAGAGCGGTGAAGACGAACTACAGACTCGAGGGAGAATGCGTTGTCTTTGGCCTGCTTGAGGTCACCAGGCGAGGGAGGACGAAGTCACCTGTAACGAGGCTTCAAATGACGTTCCACTCCAAAGGTGTTCACATTACCCTGCTGCTGTAAGGAGCTCATTTGGCGAGGCCCTATCACTGGGAGTGAGGCCTCTTCAAAGAACTCATTCCAGGAGGAGTTCACATTACCCTGCTACTGGAAGTAGCTCATTTGGCGAGGATGTATCGCTGGGATTACACCCTCGACCTGACGGAGTCACCTTACCCTGCTACTGGAAGTAGCTCAATTGGCGAGGCTATATCTCTAGGAGTACATTCTCTTCAAAGAACTCACTCCAAAGGAATTCACATTACCCTGCCACTGGATGTAGTTCAGCTGACGAACTCGTATCACCGGGAGTCAGAGAACGTCTCAATCTGAGGTATTTCCCATTTTTTCCCCCTGTTGCCGGACGTGGCTCACACAGCCTTGGGCTGCAGGAGCCTTTTGGGAAGAGGTCCTCGGTAACAGCAGGTCTCCTTCACGACAGCTGGTTCCTTGGGGGGTAATTATGAAGCGAGACATAAACAAAAGAGTTTGACGTGATGTGGCGCACATCACCCGAGTTGACACACTCGTACTGATAGTAAGAAGTCGACAGAATGAACCACCGGACGGAACACGTGATGTGTCTAATCGCTCTCGCGTAACTGTTCCTGATCCTTGCGTCAATTTACTCCTTATTTACTCGATTTACGCAGGGGTGTGTAAAAGTCACACGTAGGCAAGGACGCCGGCGAGGGGTGTATGTGCCACCACAGCCTTCACGGAGACGTGGTTGAAGACGTGGCTCACACACACACACACACACCCACGTCTCATGAGCTGTACGTCTTATTATTAGATTTTAAACTCATTTCTTGGGCGCCTCGTGTCTTGGTGCCCGAGGACCCTCTGCCGCGTTACAAGTCGTCGTTACGTGTGTTACAACACCCAGGACGTAGGTTATGTGTTTTCTTAGGACGTGTGACCGTTACTGCAAGGCAAACATGTATATTGCATATGTTTACATATCTGGACTCCAGGTATATACATGTTTACTTCAAATAAAAGAGCATAGATACGTAGTTACTTCCAGATATATGTGTTTGTACTTGAATTCATCTATACGTAGTTGCTTCCGAGTGTATTGTTCATAAATACACAAATGCACGGGTGGATCCAGACGTGTTTATTTGTGTATATACACCTAGGTGCTCTCCAATACCCTTCGCCGAGCATTGTATACGATGGGATACTCGTGTGTGTGTGTGTGTGTGTGTGTGTGTGTGGTGTGTGTGTGTGTGTGTGTGTGTACGTCAACGCATCCCGTCCTAAATTGTCACTTGGTTTCCGACTGGCATATCTCAGCCAAGTTCCCACCGGGGTTGAGGTTAGGTTAGGTTAGGTTAGGGTCTCTCTCTCTCTCTCTCTCTCTCTCTCTCTCTCTCTCTCTCTCTCTCTCTCTCTCTCTTCTCTCTCTCTCTGACGTCTCGCGTGGTTGAAACGACTTCATGGGTCGGGAGGTTAAAGGTCAGAATGACCCCCGTTGGCGACGATGCATCTCGTACACGTATGAAGTGACCCTTTGCTGGGTATTGATGTCGTGATGAGAACGTCTCTCTGCGTATGTATACGACTTGTCGACCGGACGTAAGAGGGTCGAAAGGTCGAGGCGTTATCTGTTGCGTACGGCCTTTGTCTCAAGACTCGAGCCCTCGTTGACCGCAGTCATGTCTCGTTGACCACGGTCATGAGTCTCGTTGACCACGGTCATGAGTCTCGTTGACCACGGTCATGAGTCTCGTTGACCACGGTCATGAGTCTCGTTGACCACGGTCATGAGTCTCGTTGACCACGGTCATGAGTCTCGTTGACCACGGTCATGAGTCTCGTTGACCACGGTCATGAGTCTCGTTGACCACGGTCATGAGTCTCGTTGACCACGGTCATGAGTCTCGTTGACCACGGTCATGAGTCTCGTTGACCACGGTCATGAGTCTCGTTGACCACGGTCATGAGTCTCGTTGACCACGGTCATGAGTCTCGTTGACCACGGTCATGAGTCTCGTTGACCACGGTCATGAGTCTCGTTGACCACGGTCATGAGTCTCGTTGACCACGGTCATGAGTCTCGTTGACCACGGTCATGAGTCTCGTTGACCACGGTCATGAGTCTCGAGTTCAGAAAAGACGCGAGGTGAAGGTAGTGTTGACTGTCGCGGTGAGGGGTGGCTGTCGGCCGGTAATGCTCGAATTGCATCGAAACGTGGCTCTAGATGTGACACCTCTCTCTCTCTCTCTCTCTCTCTCTCTCTCTCTCTCTCTCTCTCTCTCTCTCTCTCTCTCTCTCTCTCTCTCTTCACACATATACACGGAGTAAGTGAAACGTGCATGACATATCCGTAGATTTTATACTTCATTCACAATATATAATATATATATATATATATATATATATATATATATATATATATATATATATATATATATATATATATATATATATATATTGGAAAGGATCACAATTTTGCGCGTGATCAAGATATTCCTATGAGTCCACGGGGAAAATGAAACACGAAAAGTTCCCAAGTGCACTTTCGTGTAATAACCACATCATCAGAGGAGACACAAGAGAGAAATGTTGATATACATCGAAGAGACGAAGCTAGGACTCATAGGAATATATATATATATATATATATATATATATATATATATATATATATATATATATATATACACAGCACCGTAACTCATTACTGTTAGTACACCAGTATATATCGCGGATTTGAGGAGTACACTGCTCTACATTCTGAGAAATATACCATCAACTTATCTCTCGAGCAACAGTGTTCTGCACTCGGCGGGTTAATGAGACCAGCGAGTTAAGGCGACACTGGGAAATTTATCTCGTTTACCCAGGGGTCGGTGTCCCCACCCCGCTGCTGCTGGGGTGGAGGGAGGGAGAGAGGGGGAGGAGGACTAGATGGAATAGCTTGTGCCCCTCCTGCTGCTGCTGGAGCTGTTATGTATCCAGTTCTCTCTCTCTCTCTCTCTCTCTCTCTCTCTCTCTCTCTCTCTCTCTCTCTCTCTCTCTCTCTCCCCCTCTCCCTCTCCTCGTCCCCGTTCTGCTCGTTCCTCTCCCGCGTCCTCCAAAAGACGGGCCTCCTCCCTATGCCCTCACCACGCACTCTTCCCTATTCGCACCCTGCTTCTCCCTCCTCCTCCTCTTTATTCCTCCCTCTCCTCCCGTCCCACTCTCGCCCCGAGGCACCTCCAGCGCAGTGGACACACGGGATCCGCCTCAAACTTCGTGGACACTGACGGTACTACCCCTTTAGCACGACGGTACGCCTCTTTGGCACGACGGTATGACGCTAATACAATGGGACGACCCTTTAACATGAACGTTAGAAAACTCTCTTCCCCCGTAATAACACGAGTGGTAATCACACACCCTCACAGACACAAGGGAATGGGGAAGACATGGGAGGAAGATAAGCTGTAGTCGTAAGTAAGATCGTTGAGTGGGAAAGATAATGTTTGAAGGAGGGGCATTGGATGTACAGAGCTCAGAAAAGTGATGCGAGATTGTTCGACACGGGGGGGGGGAAGGGAAGAGCTTGTAAAAGAATGAGGTGGAGACTGAGGTGGGAGGTAGAGAGAAGGGTGTGAGGAGGAGGAGGGAGTTAGAGAGGAGGGTGTGAGGAGGAGACGAGGCAAGGTAGAATGTAAAGAAGTATGAAGAGAGAGAGAGGGAGAGAGAGAGAGAGAGAGAGAGAGAGAGAGAGAGAGAGAGAGAGAGAGAGAGAGAGAGAGAGAGAGAGAGTTAACGTAAGAGGGATAAAGGCAAGAAAGAGACTTGCCCTGGTGACGTAGACGAGAGCGTTGGAGAAATGCGGAGTTGACGAGGAACTCTGGCAGTGTGTAGGAGGGAGAACTACGAGGCTGGGGATCACGTCATGTGACCGGGAGGAGCAGAGAGAGAGAGAGAGAGAGAGAGAGAGAGACCTCTGGTATGAAGAATTAGCCCCTCGTAAACTGGGCGAGCGAGCAAGGAAAGTCAGGGAAGGCGGTAATCCTGGAGGCTTGAGGAGTGTCATTGTCGCGGAAGCTCGGTACTCGGGAGGCAACAGGACCGAAGTTAGAGGCGCAGCAACAGGCATGATGCAGCAGGAATGAGAGAGAGAGAGAGTGTGCGGGGCGAGGCAAGGAGGCGGGCAGGACGGAACGAGGTGCCGGGTAGGTCTGGCAGGACTGGAGAGCAGACGCCGGGGAGAGGAGGTGGTTGGTTGGTTGGTTGGTGGTGTGGGGTGCGGGGCTTGTAGCCACCCCAGCGGGAGGGGCAGGAAGGAAGTAGAGAGCTGCAACAGCTGGCGAGAGAGAAGAAGGTCGTCCCGGTCTTTCCACCGCCGAAAGGAGGGAGGGAAAGTGGCGGAGTAGGATGGGGAAGGCAAAGTGGTGGAGTGAGGAGGGGAAGGGGAAGCGGGAGTGGAGATGGGTAGATGGGGGGCACGAAGAGGAGGCACTACACCACAGGCGTGACAGAGGAGAGAGAAGGAAGAGAAGGGAGCTGGGAGGAGAGGAAGAGCTAGGGGTATAATGGAGAGAAAGACAGATGAGTTAGGAGGAGGAAGAAGAGCAAGGAGGAGTAAGAGACAGCAAGGTGGGTTCACCGGCATGGCCAGCCTCTGTCTGACATACCCATCAAGACGGCAGGAGGAGGAGGAGGAGGAGGAGGAGAGGAGAGGGCGTCCAGACGCCCGTCCAGCTGCCCAGCGGATCATTCACATAACAAGGTTTTGTGTGTGTGTGTGTGTCGTGCTCGTCACACGAGCCACGACACACACACACACACACAGCCACGACCGCTGGCTGGAACAGGACCTGATATTAGCTGTACGCCAGCCAGAGATAAGGGAGATTAGTACGCTATCCTGGGAATGTGCTTGGTCGATTGGACAAGAGCGCGGCTTGTCGTTGATGTGGAGGTCGTGTGCTGTCGAATCCCTTGCTCAAGTTAACCCCTTGAATTCTAGGACTCGGTGGGTCAGGTCATCGGACTCGATGATTTGATTCTTCTTACTCCAGGGGGTTAAGTCCTCGTTTCTCATGGTGTCAGTTTGTCGTATTAAAGCGACCGAGATGTATTTAAGTCGTCGTATTCAAGGGGTTAAAGTCGTCGTACTCAAGGGGTCAAGTCGTCGTACTCCAAGGGGTCAAAGTCGTCGTACTCATGGGGTCAAGTCGTCGTACTCAAGGGGTCAAGTCGTCGTACTCCAGGGGTAAAGTCGTCGTACTCAAGGGGTAAAAGTCGTCGTACTCAAGGGGTAAAAGTCGTCGTACTCAAGGGGCAAAAGTCGTCGTACTCCAGGGGTAAAGTCGTCGTACTCACGAGACTAAGATTCCACGTCATTGTCGTACAGCAGAAGACTGGGAGAAAAAATGGAGCCTTGTCGTAGACGTAGTAGATGATTACGAAACCTGTGTCGTAGACGTAGATACCCCGAGGTGCGCAGTAATGTTGCTCTGGTATGAGGCCTCATAAGTCCGCGCAGCCTCAACCCTCCGTTAGTGCGCACGGCCTCATGCCTCCGTTAGTGCGCACGGCCACACGCTTCTGTCGGTGCGCACACCTTCTTGTGTCCGTTAGTGCGCGCAGCCTCTTGTCTCATTAGTGCGCAGGGGCGCTCCCCCAGTCTGCTGCACGCTTCTGGCCCGTAGGGGCTGGGGTTGGTGCTCGCGCGCGGACCCGCACGTACGTAAACACACACACACACACACACACACACACGGGCACTAGCTCCTGCAGGCACAGTCATGCATTTTACGATGCACGTTCATATTCTCAGGCACGAGTACATTCTCATATGCAAACCGCGCTTGCTCATGCACGCGCACGTCCGCGCTCTTCACGTACACACGTCAGACGCCCTCCTCTTCCTCCTTCGAAACCCGCACTCTCTCTCTCTCTCTCTCTCTCTCTCTCTCTCTCTCTCTCTCTCTCTCTCTCTCTCTCTCTCTCTCTCTCTCTCTCTGTCAATCTGTCCAACGAGCGCTGTGCGCTGTACACTGCCATTCCAGCATCAGACCTTGTCATTTCTCTCTCTCTCTCTCTCTCTCTCTCTCTCTCTCTCTCTCTCTCTCTCTCTCTCTCTCTCTCTCTAATCAGTATAATGGTGGCTGGCTCCTCTATTATCTACCGGCAACTCTAGCTTTAGGAACTGCGCTATCTTAGCGCCTGTTGTATAGGTGGCCCAGTCCTGTAGGGCTGTGTTGTATAGATCTGTTGTGCTGTGCTGTATAGATCTGCTGTCTGTCTGTCTGTCTGTCTGTCTGTCTGTGGACGGGTTATACCGCCACTACTGCCTCTGTCTGTCTGTCTGTGGACGGCACGCTCTCGTGAGCCCGCACGGCTTACAGACCCCCCCGCACCACACATGCCAGACCCCAGCATGTTTAGTGGTTATGGTTGTGGTGGCGACGAAACTATTAGCTCTTTTTATTTTGGTTTTTCTCCTTTTTTTTTGTTTGGTTAAGTCACGTATGAATTTGCATATTGATCAGGGACCAGCCGGATGTTTTATCCGCGTCGACCGTAACTCCGGAGGGCTGAATGGTGTTTGGCTCAGATTTACGTAGCAGACTAGGTTTCGGTCAAGGGCAGAAAGCATGGCCTCTTTTTTTTCCTTTTTTTTGCACGTGTGTGTGTGTGTGTGTGTGTGTGTGTTTTGTGTGTGTGAGTGTGTGTGTGTGTGTGTGTGTGTATGTGTGTGTGTGCGAGTGTGTGTGTGTGTGTGTGTGTGTGTGTGTGTGTGTGTGTGTGTGTGTGTGTGTGTGTGTGTGGGACATCTGGAAGCCGCGTGACTCATGTATTATGTTCTAATCTCTGGGTTTTTTTTTTCTGTTGTCGCCTTCGTCACTCTTGTCTGTGTACGATCTGTATGAACGCTTCAATTTGCGTATATTGTGGCCTTTGTCGCATTGTCTGCGTACGCATTTTATGAATGCTTCAATTTGCGTATGTTGTCGCCCATGTCACTCTGTACGCTTTTTATGAACGCTTCAGTTTGCGTATTTTGTCGCCTTTATCGCATCGTCTGCGTACGCACTTGACGAACGCTTCAGTTTGCTTATTTTGTCGAATTTGTCGCTCTGCGTACGCTTTTTATGAACGCCTCTGTTTGCGTATGCTCCAGTACATGTATGATCTGGTCTATGGTCGCTCTGGGGTCGACATAAGCCAAGGTTTATAGTAGCCCTGTATGCGTACAGGGTACAGATCAAGTACATTGGCTGTCTGTATTACGCTGGTTTTTATGCGTCTCTTGCGTAGGAAAGCAGGTACGCAGAAGTGGCGTCATTCCTCCGTGTGTCACTGGGGTAGCTACGCTTTAACCTGTAACATAACATTGCTCATAATTTGAATACTGCTGATCATATGCTCATAATTTGAATACTGCTGATCATATGCTCATAGATCCATGTGCAGATGTTTCTCAGCATCTAGCGAACCGAATGGCCCATAACTCTACTTTGAAGTTTATTCGAGTTTTGTCTCTTAAGAAAAAAAGATGGTTTAGTGTGGAATTTAACCAGTTCTCACAGCTTGAAGAAGAAAATGCCACCTTTTGTGCATGGTACTGCAAGCCCTTGTTTCCCATCATCTGAAGAATTGAATGACACAAGACTCACAACTCGAGTTTGGATTTTATCAGAGTTATGACCCATATAGATGTGGACTTTGGCTTACAGGTACCTCACTTTGTTACGAGCAACTCAAGGTCATCAGTAAATGTGACATGTTGATTAAGAGATCTGTCATCACAGAAGTCTGTTCAAGTTTGTTCGCTGTTTCCCCGCGCTGGCTGGTAGCGTCTTGAAAAGGTAGTTAGGCCTTAGGGTAAAATCCTCACCTGTCTCCTTCCTCTGTTCCCTATTATTTTGAAGAGTAGGAGGGGGGGGGGGTTTCCAGCCCCTCGCTTCCGTCCCCTCTTTATCGCCTTCTACGACACGCAGGAGATACGTGGGCAGTTTTCTTTCTCCCACATCCTCAGGGATACATATGTATATGATTTCCTTCTTCATGATGTATATCAATGTATCCTGGCCTCTCAGCGATACTTCATAAAGAAAATTCTACCTTTATACGTGAAAGTCTGATGCGCATCAGTTCCCCAGCATCTGAATACTTCGACTGTTGCTAGACCCACCATGACTCTAGCGTGGGATTTTTTCTCCAGTTATGTCCCTTAAAACAGAGAGGTCTGATTTGGAACCTAACCTGGCTCGTAGTTCGATTAAAATTCCACTTTTGGCCATGGAACTTTCTACGTTTGTTCTTCCACCTTATGAAGCACTGAGTATCGTAAGGTTCCGGGCTCTCTATTTTGCATTTTACCCCGAGTTTATGACCTGTTTGAATATATCTTAAGCAAGAATTAGCTTGGCCCACACGAGAAAATTCGACCTATGGTCCTGTAATTTTAATACATTGGTTTTTTGATCATTTTTCAAACAGTATTTTGCACCTGTTCTCCTTCGACTCTCAGTAACTGTGTAGCACTGGCAGCGGCCCAAGTGTTCTGTAGAACACTTTCCTGAACAAATCTTGGGTTCATGTTCAGCCAAGTTCATCTCGTTCTGGGTTACATACTTTTGGATTGACGTATTATGTGTGTGTGTATGTGTGGGTGTGTTTTTGTCCGCACGCGCCCTGTGTTTTTGTTTTTTGTTGGTGCATTGCATTGTTTGTGTGCCCGTGAGCTTTTGTTTATTTGATGGATTGTCGACTGGAACCGTAAAGAGAACACACACACACACACACACACACACACACACACACACCTTAGCGTTACTGACCATGGGTTCGAATCCTCGGCGTGGCAGTCGGCCTACACCCAACCTAGGTGTTCACCCTCCCCTCGGGGTCTGGTCGATAAATGGGTGCCTGGCTTAGGCTGAGGAGGGGGTGATGTTTATGTGTGCGTGTATATACATACATGACAGTAAAGGCATGGTACACATATACATTGTTTAAGAGACGGGGGAAACACGAGCGTAAAACTCCCCCTCCCCGTAACACAGATATAGTAATCACACACGGTGAGGTGGGTGATGGGGTGGCTTGGAGCGTGCGAGACGGGAGTGTTCCAAAACGGGATAGGTTGAGGTGCCAGAATCCGGCTCCCTGGGCCTGAGATGAGTGTCAGGCTACGAGAAAGACAGTGAGAGAGAGGTACACCACCCCTCCGTGTTATTACCGCTAGTGCTACGGTCCCCTCCTCCCAGCAGGCCTTCAGTGTCTCCCTTTCTACCATACCCATCTCCCTTTAGCCAGGCCAGGTTCCCCCTTTAAAATCAGGGGTTCTCCACCGATCCCAAGCCTTTAGTTTAGCTCATGTTGGACCTTGTCTGAGGTCTCTTATGCCAACGTGAAGCCACCGACCGACCCCTCACACCCAAGGACAAGACCTGGTAACGAGAGATATGGTGGTCCGTGACGAGGTTATCTGCTGGAGGAGTGAGCGATAAGGGAGTACATGGGACATTGGTATTGGCCGGAGTTGTTTATCTTTTGGGTATAGAAACAGGATAGTAAAGCACGAAATTCGTTTCTGTTGCTTCTAGTTGCAAGGGACACGTTTCTGTTGCTTTCGTCTGCAAGGAACACGTTTCTGTTGCTTTCATTTGCAAGGAACAGGTTTCTGTTGCTTTCGTCTGCACGGAACAGGTTTCTGTTGCTTCTAGTTGCGAGGAACACGTTTCTGTTTCTTTGAGTTTCGTTGCTCGTCTTTGTATTCGTTGGAGTTCGTCTTCGAATCAAGTTCTGATGACTAGAAATGAACAGCAGACTCTTGCATGGGGACTTATTAAGGCGTTGATGGTACATGCATCTGGATGTCAGATTTGACAGTTTGTTTGCCTCATTACACGCAGCCAGGCATTGCTTTCCTTATTAAAGGTCATTACTGGCCATTACTCTAAAAGTCTTCTTCCTTCATGTCCTCCTGGTAATTGCTTACCGAGCGTTTTACGTTCGCGATTTACATTTTCGTTCCCGTCGTAATGTATTGCATTGCATTTGTTTACACTGGAGTCTCTTCGCCATGCCCACTCCATCAGGATGTTGGAATCCCTCTGTATCCTTCGACAGTCCGCCTTTGACTAGCCATCCATTTCCATGTCATTGGCACATTACTGAAATGCATTTCGTGTGTCGCATCTCCACGTCATTGATACAGACCGTGAAAAGTATGAGACAGTATGAGGAAGTTTTTGGTAGACCCCCATATATCATGCTGGGCCAGATGTATGTTTCCCATTCCATTCCAGTCTTTGTATTCTCATCCCGAAGCCAATCCGCGAGCAGGTTCGATACCCTGTGAGCTTTATCGAACAGTCTTTTATATGTCACTACGTCCAAAGTCTTTTAGAAATCTTAGTTAAAATGAGATCTCAAGGTATTGCAGAGTCCTGTTATTACGTGACTATAAAGAAGAATTCTCTTACACTGATAAACAAGATTTCTTATTATAGAAGTCGTAATTATTGTCAGTTAATAATTTATGATTATCTGAATTATTCAGCGATTTCATCCGGATTGTTGTGGTCCAGTTCGTTTCATTCTAAACCGGACTCGGACCATTTGGGTCTTCGCCCATCCTTCGCGGGCCACCAGCCCTGGTAGGTCCTCAACCTCCTGGTCGACTCTAGGAGCTTTTTTCACCCACGTTCGACCAGGTCGCCCCACATCGTTTGCCAGATCATACGTACCTCAAAACGTCTATGGAATCCGCTGCTCTCTGGCCGCTCTACCCGTCCCAATTCCACAATTTCCTTATTGAAAGCACTTTTCGGGGGCCCTCCCTTTTTAGGTCTCTGTATCCCAACCCAGAGATCCCCGATCACCCCCAAGACTCGTCGCCAACCGTGACTATTGTGACTACGTCAAAACCCTGGTCCAGTCCTTGCTCCCACTAGGTTGCTCCAGATCTCCCCCTCGCATACCGACCTGGGTGGACCAATCAACCCAGTCCTTTTCTTCTCCCCCCCACCTCTCCTCCTCTTCCTCCCTCCCGCCTCACCTTCCTTCGCCCCTACAGTGACAGAACACGACCCGGGCTTCCATGCTCCTTTCGGACCAATCTACCAGCTCTTTGGGGGTAAAAGACAATCTCTCTCTCTCTCTCTCTCTCTCTCTCTCTCTCTCTCTCTCTCTCTCTCTCTCTCTCTCTCTCTCTCTCTCCCCTCTTAGGGCTCAGCCTCACCATTCTTTCCAAATGTTTTATCCATTCGTAGCCAAGCTTAACCCCAGTCCGTGCCCACGTTACCAGTTCGAGAATCTCAACATGTCGACCCAGATTTTATTTCCGTCTCAGGCATCCATCATGTTCCATACATGTATTCATATGTATATTCCCAAGTGCACTTTTGTGTAATGATCACATCATTAAGGGAGATACAAGCATGAGAAATTGTGTCTCCCCTGATGATGTGATCATTACACGAAAGTGCACTTGGGAACTTATCGTGTTTCATTTCCCCTTGGTTCACCTGCATATGCTCCATCGCGCGCATCATTGACCTCGTGCAATGGTATATATATATATATATATATATATATATATATAATATATATATATATATATATATATTATATATATATATATATATATATATATATATATTCCGTCATGGAGAATATTAAGAAGAATTTTTTGTGCCTCATTTTTTGGAAAAGCGTTTTCGTTCGCGTTGTAGAAAATGTGAATTGAACTACTGGATTAAAGGTAAATATTTATCTTTGGAGTGGAATTCGGGACGTGAGGAATTCGTCTTCTTCACAGAACGTTTTATAGCGCCCCCCCCCCCCCCCCCTCCACGTCAACTATTTTACGAGTGGCTTGATGTGGGGGACGTAGTAGTCTACGAGGGAAGGAGAGAGAGAGAGAGAGAGAGAGAGAGAGAGAGAGAGAGAGAGAGAGAGAGAGCACTGACTGATTCTGGAAAAGAAAACAAAAAAGAAAAAATATCGAGAAGGATATGTAACATTTCAGAGGCATGGGGTATGGAAGGGTTGAGTTACAGGGATACACACAAAAGACCTTAACCCCACTGGAAAGAAAAAAGGGGGCAGCACCCTTAAAAGCAGTGGGAGAAAAATGGATAGCAAAGCGAAGGGAGAGAATAGGTCCAGCCCCTCCCTCCATCTTGGTCTGGTCATTAACTGGACTTCCTGATGTTTTGGAAGGCTCGAGGGAAGGAGATGACCCCTCCCGCTACCTCGTCCACTCCACTCCCACTTTTATGTGTGTGTATGTGTGTGTGTGTGTGTGTGTGTGTGGGGCGGAGGGAGTTCGAACCCCGGGCTCGATTTCTTTACTCCAGGGAGGTCGAGGGTGGGAGTGCAGTGGCGGAACTGTTCACTCCAGTCAGGCCGCATGGCTCGTGCGTGAGAATGCTGGAGAAATGAGATGTACTCTCTCTCTCTCTCTCTCTCTCTCTCTCTCTCTCTCTCTCTCTCTCTCTCTCTCTCTCTCTCGTTGCGTCCTCGCTCATTAGAAGGGAGGGAGAGAGAGAAGGAGAGAGAGTCACAGTCTAGGGGGATGAATATTCCCTTTTACGTGTGTCTGACGTAGGCAGATCAACCCTTGAAATGCATGTACACATGATGGCCCATGTAGGATCCCGTGCTCCTGTGTCGTTTCCCGAATTTGGAGGATTTGCCGTCGCCACCGGATCCCATCCCGTAACCATGGGATCCACAGTCGTTTGTTTATCCCGTCAGGTTATCCTATGTGGGATTCAGATCCCATTGTGTGAGATCATGTCGTCCCCCCTCCTGTACCTTGGGATTCGTTGTCTAATATCGCCAGATCAGAACCTTTATGTACGAGAACCATTGTAGGATTGTAGATTAATTGGTTTCGTGTATATGTAGCATCAGGAATATTAGTTTGGTAGGTAAAGTTTCGTGCCATTAGGATGGGATATCTTAATTGACAGGATCATTCACCTTCATACGTAGGATTCAGCCCCTCTCACTGTACTATCGCATCCAAAGCTGGAGGATCGAGTCTCATCCTACTGTTCCGTAGATGTGTCGGGAGCAAAACAGAGTTAATAATCCCAGTGTGGGATTCATGGAGAAAACAGCTTTCAACGAAGGCCAATTAGGCAGGTAGAGACCCCGTTACTGGGTGCCTCCTCGGTGTGAGAAATTGAATTTGATGTTGTGGTGAAATAGATTCCATTTGTGACGTAGTTGCATTTGTTGATTTGAAAGTGTTGATGTCA
The DNA here is from genome assembly GCF_036320965.1 of Panulirus ornatus. Lineage (NCBI taxonomy): Eukaryota > Metazoa > Arthropoda > Malacostraca > Decapoda > Palinuridae > Panulirus > Panulirus ornatus. Next base: position 6,303,431 of record NC_092269.1, read on the forward strand.
CGCCCTCATCAGAGGAGGTCATCAGTGGCCTTGGGGGGACCTCGATCTCGCACGGGGTCCGTTCGTGATTCGCTCGTTTCGACGGAGGAGTTTGACGTGTGACCTCGAGAGCGAACGATGCTGAGCGGCGTGGAAGGAAGCCCCGTACGGGTATATTAATCACACACACGCGCTCGTGTGATCCCTCTGACGTGCATGACGGAGTGTAAAGTTAGTGGAAGAAGGGTAGTGGTGGTAAAGTTAGTGGAAGAAGGGTAGTGGTGGTGGTGGGGGAAGGGTAGTGGTAGTGGTGGATGGTGGGTGGTGAAGGGAGGGGAAGGGTAGTGAGTCCCTACTCCCTTCCGTGGCTGAACCCGACGCCGCGACTGACGCAAGCGTGAAGTGAGTAAACCCGAAAGGTCTGTGACGTCAAGTGTGTTCCACTGGCGTGTGCCCAGCTTACGGGGAATAACGGGGTCTGTCTGACGACGTCACTGGATCACGTGATGAGGCCCGCTTGGGGTGTACTGAGAGTGAGGAGGAGGAGGAGGAGGAGGAGGGAAAGAAGGACATCGGTTGGTTATTCCTTTCGTGTCATTCGTCAGGCGATGAAGCGGCCTGTTGGTGACTGAATTGACAGCACAGTTGTGAAGGAGTGGTTTCGGGGGTGAACAGTGTAGAGGAGGTGTATGGGAAAGCTTAGAGGGGGTGAGGAAGGGGTATCGGTTGTTATCAACCAACCACGACTGATGCTTGTAGTCGGCCAACCACGGCAAATCGTGTCTCATTTTATCGACCCAAACTCCTAGGGATGGATGAACAGCTGGGTTGACTGTGGACCGACTGCCCGTCACCAGGATTCGAACCTGTGCCCTCGACCCTGGGCGTGTCTCGGTCAAGGTTGTTGCTGTGGCAAAGTGGGCACATGGCTCGGGCAGAAGCGAAAGAGACTGCAGGCCTTTTCGGGTTTTCTGTAAGCTGCCGGAACAGACTTAGGGAGCTGGGTTTAAAGTCTGGGAAAACAGATTTAACTTTCTAAATGGTGTGATTTATGTAAAGTTGCGCGGGAAAGGGAAGAATGTTCGATGGAAGTTGAAAATCCAGGAAATGGAGAGTTTGACACTTTCCAGGAGCGGTGGTAAAATGCCAAGATCTGGAAGGTGGAAAACTACTTAGAACCTCAATATTATTGGTCGTGTTGTTTATGCTGTGTATCTGTATGACTCACTTGTGTTGTGTATATGTATGACTCACTCTGTATAGATGTGTAGGGAGTCTTACTTACGCCCTATATATGTATGGAAACTCTCACTTACGCTGTACATATGTATGGGAACTCGTACTTCCGATGTATATATATGTATGGGAACTCGTACTTAAGATGTATATATAGATATATATATATATATATATATATATATATATATATATATATATATATATATTGGAAAGGATCACAATTTTGCGCATGATTATTACACGAAAGTGCACTTGGGAACTTTTCGTGTTTCATTTTCCCCGTGGACTCATAGGAATATATATATATGTATGGAGACTGTGTCACTTATCCTGCGTATGTGTTTTGAAAGGCAGTATCCTGTAGCGGTTCTTCGTGATGCCTGAGTGAGACAACAAACGTCCCACAGCCATTTGACGCAGAAGCGTCGGAGGAGGAAGAGGAGGTTCAGATAGCCATGAACTTTTTGAGAGTTGAGGGGATCGTGGCGCATCTTTGGGCGTCTGGCCCTCAAGACTCTCCCTTCTTCCTCTGAGGAAATTGCCTTTGCTGCCCTGTCCTTGGAGGTGTGGGAGAGGTGAGGGAAGGAGGAGGAGGAGGAAAGCCACATGTCTTCGGGCATAAAATATCACTTTGCCAGGAAGCGGCGAAGAAGAAGGTGTTAACGGCAGAGTGAAAAATGACCGTGTGTTTCAGGCCGTAAGGTTTCAGGAAGGCGGTGTGAGGGAGGAGTGAGGGAGGGAGGAAATGGGTGTGGCTGTAGATCGACCAGGGAGATGCCACTCTAGGGCTAAAGAAGGAGAAACGGAGTCTATATATCCCATTAGCTGGGACGGACTTCACGTGAAGCATTTCTTTTTTCTTCCTCGCCTCTTGTCCTAACTCAAACAAGGTCGTTCGTTACGAGCCGTGGCGTCTTAGTTAACGTCGGTGGTTCACCGGTTGTTCTTGTCTGCGAGGGGCTCGTGCATCAGTGGGTATCCGCTTTAATCCGACTCATCAGGCGAGTCGGGATGACTCTCTTTCCCTCCGGTGTCTGTAGAATGCTAATTAGACCCCCCAGTGTTGTAAAAGAGGTCCCGGCAATTTTTTTTTTTTTAAATACTGGGACCTCTTTGATGCTGAAGTTTTTCCTCCACTCTCCTGCTGTACACATGACGTAATGATTCTCATTTAGGTTAATATTACGTTTTTTTCTTTTCTTCTTATCGTAGGATCAGAAATTGAATATGGTCAACGAAACTAAAGACAGTATCCTTTTGGAAGTGTTATTTTTCTTTAGAGCTTGGCTGGAGGTTCGACCTTGTGGTCGTGAGTGGGTGTCATGTTTCTTTTCATGACGCCCCGACTCTCCCTCGTCTTACTAACTGAGGTTATCCCCTCTCCCAACTCTCCCCTAATGTATCCTTAAACTCTCACCAGCTTCCTCTTCTCGTTCATCCTCCCACGTCATCCCATTCTTCCCTCTCCTCCTTCGTTTCCTCTTCCTCCTCTCTCCTGTACTTTATCTCCCTTTCATCTTTTAGTCTCTACCCCATTTACCAAGATTGTATTTCTCTCTCATGTTCTCTGAACTCATCCACTCGCCACATTATCTGTATGTCTTCCAGCTATTACCACACTAATCTCTGTGTTTTTCTTGACACCTTCCGCTACCGCAAACAGCCTCGAAGCGACCCAATGGCCTCTTTGCTGTTTGAATTCCTCTTTGTGTTCCCTGACGTGTGTGTCCCCTGTCGGGGTAATTGACGCTTCCTCTGGCCATTCTTGTACCTGTTATGTTCCCCATTGCATTTGGATTCCTTTATTATTATCGTCCCCTGCTGTCGTTTTTTATGTATCCATATACCAGTTAACTTCAATCCTGACTCTTCGTATTTTAGTGTGACCTAGTGTGTATATATATATATATATATATATATATATATAATATATATATATATATATATATATAAATATAATATATATATATATATATATATATATATATATATATATATATATAATATATATATATAATATATCTTTTCTTTTTTCTTTCAAACTATTCGCCATTTCCCGCATTAGCAAGGTAGCGTTAAGAACAGAGGACTGGCCTCTGAGGAATATCCTCACCTGGCCCCCTTCTCTGTTCCTTCTTTTGGAAAAAAAAAAGAAAAAAAAAAAAATATATATATATATATATATATATATATATATATATATATATATATATATATATGACTGATTTCCATTTGATTCAGTTCTGGTATTTAGGTGTTCATTTGCGTCCATGCATTATGCCTCTGCTCCCTCCCTCAATATTTCCTTCCAGTTTTCCCTGATGATGATTATTCAGGCGTCTCTCTCTCTCTCTCTCTCTCTCTCTCTCTCTCTCTCTCTCTCTCTCTCTCTCTCTCTCTCTCTCTCTCGTCTACGTAAACAGAGTGTCTCATTACCATCTCGCCGCTGAGGTGAGGGAGTTTTTGTGTCTCTCCCAACTCCCACCTCAACAGGAATGGAAGACAAGAGGGTGGTTGGTTGGTTGGCTTGAGGGGTTTCACCTCTTATGCCTTCATCTTCTTTCTTTCGCATTCATTTCCTTCGTATTTCTCCCCCCCCCCCTCCTTTTGTGCAAGCGCTTCCTTCCCTTCCCTAGGCTCACTTAACACTTTCTCTCTCTTCCTCTCCCGGCGGTGAAATAATCATCACCCACTACGCATCTACGGATATGACTCTACGGTTCAGAGGTTCCCCTCGGCCCCTAATGATGCTACAGGAAGGTGGGGAGGGGTGCTGAAGGCCTCTTAAAAAAAATGAAAAAAAGAAAAAAAAAGAAAAAACTAGGCAGACGTAGCAACCTGTTGACGACGGGGGAAGGGGGGTGTTTCTAGTGGAAGGAGAGAGAGAGAGAGAGAGAGAGAGAGAGAGAGAGAGAGAGAGAGAGAGAGAGAGAGAGAGAGAGACTGTGGTCATCTCGCTGTGTAGGAACGTTAACCTTGTACAAGATTTATTCAAAGGAAGGAACAGGAGGTAGATTAATCTCCAGATGTTTTTTTTTTTATTTCTGTTATTATTAACTCTATAACATTCTCTCTAGGTCGTGTCATAAATGATTATTTTAATAAGATCATCACCGTCATCTCGTTGCCATAGAGCTATACTATAGAGCTTTTGACCCTTGGTGCTTTAACCCCCTCGTCAGGTCGTAAGTACTGAACCCGAGAGCTGAACGTGTTACTCATTCACCATGTACTATAGTGCAATTCACCCTTTGGTGCTTTACTCCACGTCAGGCCGTAACTACTGACCCCGAGTGCTGAACGTGTTACTCATTCACCATGTACTATAGTGCATTTGACCCTTGGTGCTTTAACCCCATCGTCAGGCCGTAACTGCTGACCCCGAGAGGTGAACGTGTTACTCATTCACCATATAAGAACACATCATTAAAACGAATTCTTTTTATAATGGGGCGTTTTTTTTCTTTATTTTTCGTTTCTGCTTTTTTTTTTTATGAAAGTGATATGTTCTGCATCTACAGGTATGGAGTGTTAGGTGGTCATGTAGTGTCATGTCTGTCAGTATGTCTGTTGACCTTGTTAACACGATAACTCAGGAGCTGTACACGATTGAATCTTGACACGTAACGATGGTAGCAGTAATGGCGTTTCTTAAGTTCCTATTTTATCCAGGGATTATTATTATTGTTATTATTATTATTATTATTATTATTATTATTATTATTATTATTATTATTATAATTTATTATTATTATGATTTATTATTATAATTATTATTATTATTATTATTATTATTATTATTGTTATTATTATTATTGTTATTATTATTATTATTATTATTATATTATTATTATTATTATAATTACTATTATTATTAATATTATTATTATTATTATTATTATTATTATTATTATTATAATAATATTATTATTATTATTATTATTATAATAATAATTATTATTATTATTATTATTATTATTATTATAATGTATTATTATTATCATTTTTATTGTTATTATCATTATTATTATTATTATATATTATTATTATTATTATTATTATTATTATTATAATGTATTATTATTATCATTATTATTGTTATTATCATTATTATTATTGTTATTATTATTATTATTATTATTATTATTATTATTATTATTATTATAATGTATTATTATTATCATTTTTATTGTTATTATTATTATTATTATTATTATTATTATTATTATTATTATTATTATAATTTATTATTATTATCATTATTATTGTTATTATCATTATTATTATCATTATTATTATTATTATTATTATTATTATTATTATTATTAATGCAATAAAGGATGTTAACTTTACTGAAATGTGATTTGACTGTGGATACATTCTTGAAATTTCGCTTTTGGCAATTGGCCTTTCCAGCGACGCCGCTGTCGCTGGAGCTCCCTTCCTTCCGAGGTTGCTGACCAGAGGACCTTCTTTTATATATTTTTTTTTTTTACCCGAAGAACTTCCTGGTGGAGTCCACTGGCCGGGTAGCGTGCTAGCAGACCCAGCAGGCGAGGGAGGGAGACTGGAAACCTTGATGGGACTTGGAAGTTGGAGGGAACTTGGTGGCTCTGGAACTTGTCTGGCTGTGAATTTATTACCTTTGAACTTTGAAATCTTCTCCTCTTCTTCTTCTTCTGCTTCCTCCTCCTCCTCTTCTTCTGCTTCCTCCTCTTCCTCTTCCTCCTTCTCTTCTTCCTCCTCTTCTTCTTCCTCCTACTCCTCCTCCTCTTCCTCCTCCGCTTCTTTCTCTGATTCGCCCTTCTCGTACTCCTCCTTTCTTCTTCTTCTTCCCCATCTTCCTCTTCCTCCTCCTCTTCTTCTTCTTCCTCCTCCTTCTTTTCATTCTTCTCCTCCTCCTTCGCTTCTTTCTCTGATTCGTCTTTCTCGTACTCTTCTTCATCCTCCTCCTCCTCCTCCTCTTCTCGACTTTCTTCCTAAATTATTTTTCCTCTTTTTTTTTTTCCTCTTCATACTCTTCTTCTTCTTCTTCTTCTTCTTGAATTTATCAAATGAAACTTTTGAAGTCTTTTTTTGTGCCTTCGAACTCTTATATTTTTTCCCCCAACTGGAATTCATTGAATTTGCTGACCTAGGCTTATAAGAAAACTTTTGCTATTCCTCTCTCTCTCTCTCTCTCTCTCTCTCTCTCTCTCTCTCTCTCTCTCTCTCTCTCTCTCTACGTGGACATTTTTTTTTCTCACGGGGTCCTGAAATTCGTATGCGTTGGTGGTATGGAAGACCAATCAAATTGTGTGTGTTTGTTTTCACCGGATCTTCACGGATACGTGGAGGAAATAACGTATTATCGGGAACCCCCAGCGGTGTAGTGGCTGGGTGGAGGCGTCGATACATAACGTATTATGTATTATATGTATTATGTATCGCGGTCGAGACGATAGCAGTTCAAGAGGCAAATTATACAGTACGGATGGCCCTTGGTGCGTTTGAGTGCGGGCCTTTCTCATACACACGAACTTACAGACGTAATTTTTGATATACACTAGGGGCCCTACGTGGTGTAGTGGTTAGCGTTACTGACCATGAGTCAGCACGGGTCAGCCTGGAATTGGACAACCCCCCATCCCCCGCATGGGTCCGAATCCTTAAGGCGTGGCAGTCGGTCCACAGCCAATCCCAGGTGTTCATCCACCCCTCTGGGCTGGTCGATATGTGTGTGTGTATGTGTACAGAAGTAACTAACACAGTTCACGTATGTAATACGAGCATAGCATTTTCTCCCCTTTAACGCATAGGTAATTATCACCGAGAGAGAGAGAGAGAGAGAGAGAGAGAGAGAGAGAGAGAGAGAGAGAGAGAGAGAGAGAGGCAGTCCAGGTGTATGGGACGCGCGTTGTGATTGCCCCCGGATGACAGCACCAGCCGGCATCCGAGGTTCGGTGATCTGTTTTGGCAGCGTTTGGAGACCACTTTTGTTGACGCTTGGAGAGTGTTGGCGCGACACATGATCACGACCCGACCTCCTCCTGGTGTCGAAGTTGGTTGATTGAACATGCTCTCAAGACCTGGCGCATGGGTCATTTTCTTGCGGAATGGGGGAGGGAGGTGGGGGAACCTTTCCCCCCTTTCCCCCCCATTTCTCTATGCCTGTGATGTGGTGGAAACCCCCGTCTCCCCCCCACACACACCCCAACCGTCCCCCAGCTGAACTGGAATGAGATTGGGTCGTGGTTTGCATGGATGTGGTTTGTGAAAGGGATGTGGTTAGGTTCGTTTGTGGGTTCGTGCTTGGCCTGGATGTTTGAGGGAGGACGTGGTTTGTTAGTTTTGGTGTTGGGGGAAGGGGGTGGGGGGGGTTGTTAGTGTCGGCAATGTGTATATAAGCCTCAGTCAGTCTGGTTTGTTTGTCTCGATGTGTATGGGCGCCTTGGTTTGTGAGTGTAGGGGGCTTCGTTAGTGGCACATGTCTTGACGTGGCTCTGTTTGTACGTAGGTTGGTTTGTGGGTGTTAGCGCTTTCTTAGTAACGTTACTTGGTCTTGAGGTAATGAATGGTTTGCGAGTTCTCTCACTCCGTTGGCCACGTATGGCTTAAAATGGTTTGGCTAGGGTTTATGAATGACCCAGGTCATGTATTGCTTCAGTTTGATGTATTCTGGGATTTTCATCCGTTTATCGATGTATTTTCATTTTTATTTGATTAAGTAATTGCTTAATGACTTCTCAAACGTCACGACACCAGCACAACCACAAAGAAAATTGTTATTTTTTGTATTATTGATATGTATATAAAGTATAACTTATTACTCTTAGTTATTACTTTTATTTTAATAGTTTGCAAATTGATTATCATTGTTTATTATTTTATTTAATAGTTATCTTGATTGAGATGATATTTCTAGTTATTATTGTTTATTTGTTTACCACTGGCTTTGTTTAGAGGAACGTATGGGGGCTTGCATTGAGGGTGTCTTGTGTATTATTTATTCCCGAGACCAGTTAGGGTCTGGGGGGCTACGTGGGGCCTGCGTGCTGCGGCTGCCAACAGCTTGGTCGACCAACGACCCAGTTCAGGCGTACGGGGACGGTAGGCTACGAGCAGAGATCAGTATTGTCGTAATTGATTGTGGACTGATATGACAACCACTCGATGTGGAGGGGGAGAGGGGTCGAGTGAGGGTGAGCAATATTGCTCTGTTGAGTGAGAGGTGAGCAATATTGCTCTGTTGAGTGAGGGGTGAGCAGTATTGCTCTGTTGAGTGAGGGGTAAGCAATATTGCACTGTTGAGTGAGGGGTGAGCAATATTGCTCCGTTGAGTGAGGGGTGAGCAATATTGCTCTGTTGAGTGAGGGGTGAGCAATATTGCTCTGTTGAGTGAGGGGTGAGCAATATTGCTCTGTTAAGTGAGGGGTGAGCAGTATTGCTCTGTTGAGTGAGGGGTGAGCAATATTGCTCTGTTGAGTGAAGGGGTGAGCAATATTGCTCTGTTGAGTGAGGGGTGAGCAGTATTGCTCTGTTGAGTGAGGGTGAGCAATATTGCACTGTTGAGTGAGGGGTGAGCAATATTGCTCTGTTGAGTGAGGGGTGAGCATTATTGCTCTGTTGAGTGAGGGGTGAGCAGTATTGCTCTGTTGAGTGAGGGGTGAGCAATATTGCTCTGTTGAGTGAGGGGTGAGCAGTATTGCTCTGTTGAGTGAGGGGTGAGCAATATTGCTCTGTTGAGTGAGGGGTGAGCAATATTGCTCTGTTGAGTGAGGGGTGAGCAATATTGCTCTGTTGAGTGAGGGGTGAGCAATATTGCTCTGTTGAGTGAGGGGTGAGCAATATTGCTCTGTTGAGTGAGGGGTGAGCAATATTGCTATGATATCGAGTGTGTGACAATGAAGGATTGTTTTTTTTTGCCACTGGCGATGAGGGAGAGCGAGTGGTATAGCCATATTGTGGTAGAAGGATACATGTGAGCAATATCGGCTTTTTGTTGCACGAGAATATACCGTGAGTGAGGAATATCGCCAAACTGTAGCAGTGGAATGAGAACGAAGCTTCACGACCATATTTATCGTAGATAGCGATGAGGAATATTACCCTCAGGTCCAGACTGAGAAGAACAGTCCCTCCAAAAGTGGTGTCGGAAAGAAGAATGAGGAGTATTGGACACATCATCGCGTGGGGAAGTAGGCCGGTGAGCAATACCATCACCACCCGTGTATCGCTCAGGGGAAAGGCGCCTTTTATCGAATGATCTTTCCCGAAGAGGAGTGAGCAGTATCGTCAAACATGCCCCAGTAACGGATACAAGGGAGGAGGAGGACTGCTGCTCCCGTTGGAGGGGTAACAGGGCGGACAGCCGTTGGCATCATGTAGGTAGGCTCGACTCTCACCCGCAGGCAAACAGACGCGTTCAGTGTCGGGCGATGGGTTCTTTATAAAAAAGATTCCATAGGCGAAACTTGGACTTGTTATTTGGCTTTTGCCGTGGTGGGGTGGGCCGGTCTGCGGAAGGGAAATTGGGGGAGGGAGAGAGGGAGGAGAGAGATATATAGAGAGGGAGTGTTGGAGAGAGAAAAGAGCAAGGGTGGGAGAGGAGTGGATGAGGGAGCGTTGGAGAGAGAAGAGAGCGAGGGTGGGAGAGGAGTGGATGAGGGAGCGTTGGAGAGAGAAGAGAGCGAGGGTGGGAGAGGAGTGGACGAGGGAGCAGAGATGGAGGGAGTGAGATTAGGGAGAATAGATGAAGGGTGGGTGAGGGAAGGGAGATGGAGGAAGTGTGATGGAAGAGTTACAAAGAGCGTAAGTATTAAATAAAATGAGTAATACTTGAGAAAGACTTATAAATGAAGTTACATACCAGGCCACGAATAATGTTAATCCTAAATTACATATATATATATATAATATATATATATATATATATATATATATATATATATATATATATATATATATAATAAATCCGTAGATAAAGCTTAAACCAGGAGAGGAGGAAGGAAAAGGAGAGGGGAAAAGGCGGAGAGGACACGCAAAAATATGTTTACTGTACATATGTATATACTTTTTTATATTATTCGCTTGGCCATCAGTGTACAAGGTGTAGGTAGTGAGGGAAGGAGGCCCGAGCTGTGGTGAGGCCGGGCGCCAACCGGACCCCTTCCTCCGTTAACCTGGGAGAGAGAGATGTGGCAAGACATGGAAAGCTTTGAGAAGAGAGAGGAAAAAAGAGAGAGATAGCTCTTAGCGAGTGAGGATGGGTACGGAAAGAGGAATGGGGGAGGGGGGAGAGTTGAGAGGCGGAGGAGGAGATGCGAGGAGAAAAGAGTTTAGAGAAAGTGGAGATGCGATGAGAATGTGGTAGGGTAAGAGATGATGGGAATAAAGAAATAAAAAGGAAGAGGAGGAAAGATGTGAGAGGTACAGAGAGAGAGAGAGAGAGAGAGAGAGAGAGAGAGAGAGAGAGAGAGAGAGAGAGGAATTATGGGACGCGAAACTTGAAAAGGAATGTTGTTGGAGTGAGAGTGAGTCAGAGGTGAGGGGGGTGGAGTTTTGACTTGAGAAGCGGAGTAAAAGGAAAGAAAAACGGAGAAAATAGAACCAGGGGTGAACGTAGAAAAGGAGAAGAGGTTTTTGAGAGAGAGAGAGAGAGAGAGAGAGAGAGAGAGAGAGAGAGAGAGAGAGAGAGAGAGAGAGAAATCCGACCAAGGCAGTGGAATGTTGCTTCCCCCCCACCACCGTGTTATTTACTGCCGCCAAGCGTTAGCTCAAATTGTCGTACTGTATTTTGTCCGGCTCGGTGCGCGCGGCTGGCAGCGACGTAAGCAAGCGTTCGTACATTTTCCCCTCCAATGCATTGCCTTCTGCTTGTGTATGGCTCCCTTCCTTGCTTCCTTCCTCCCACTAAAGGCCTTGGGGAAAAAGGGTTGGGGGGAGGGGGAGGAGAAATTTACCGTCCCTCCTGCAGAAGTGACATTAGCTTTTAAGGTCCGTCCTGGCTTTGCACAGTGTGCTTGGGCGCCGCCAGGGGGGTCTTAAGGGCGGGAGTTGGGCTTGCGTCGCATGGAGGCCAATGTATGGGGTTGGGTAGTCTGCGTGGAATTCGCGGGTGTAGCGACGTAAAGTGTGGTGAAGGAAAATTGTGAGCTGCTTTTTTGGAAAACTCTGCGCTTTATGAGATCTTCGTGTTAAATTTGGGTGTTTCTTTTTAAGTGTATTGATGTTAAATTTGGGTGTTTTTAGTGTTATGTTAAATTTGGGTGGTTTTTTGTGTATTGATGTTAAATTTAGGTGTATTTCAGTGTATTGATGTTAAATTTGGGTGTTTTTTTAGTGTATTGATGTTAAATTTGGGTGTTTTTTGTGTTAAATTTGGGTGTTTTTAATCTTTCGATGTTACATTTTGTTGTTTTTAGTCTATTGATGTTAAATATGGGTGTTTTAGTGTATTTATATTAAATTTGGGTGTTTTTTTGTATATTGATATTAAATATGGGTGTTTTTTCAGTGTATTGATGTTAAATTTGGGTGTTTTATGTTGTATTGATGTATGATTTGAAAAATATGAAATCATAGAGATCTTGTGGGAATTTTTTTAGTTTTGTACTACTGTATATTGAAACTTGTTACAGAAGACATCTGCGAAGTCATTAGCGACCCGAAACATCCATTGGAAACTGGCTTCTAAATTTGCTTTTTTTTTCCGCTGTTGAAGATGTTTAATCGTATTGAAACCTTAGAGACTTTACTCTGGTTTTCTCTCAGTGTTATTAACGTGTACTGAAACCTGGTGTTAGAGAAGTTCTCTGAAGTTACGATCGACTTGTGTTTCCCCAGCCATCATCAGTAATAACCCACCACCCCCCCCCAACCCGCGGACCCTTCTCTCTCTCTCTCTCTCTCTCTCTCTCTCTCTCTCTCTCTCTCTCTCTCTCTACTCCTCTCTCTCCTCTCTCAGTCGTTGATATACGAGACTCCATCTCTTGTCCTCTTCGACCTGCCGCTCGTTATTTCATCGCATTTTTCGTTCCCTTTTCCCTGACTGGCATTTATTGATAGCTGGGTCCGCGCTCTTCGTGTGCCCCAGGAGGTTGTTCGTGACTGTCAATGGCACGTGTGTCCCAGTAGATTGCAGAGTAGAGAGGTAAATGGCTCGTGTATCCCAATAGGCTGCCTTTTATGACAACCCCTGAGTGGTGGTAAATGGCTCGTGTATCCCAATAGGTTGCCTTTTATGACAACCCCTGGGTGGAGGTAGATGGCTCACATGTCCTGTTGCCTTTTATGACAGCCCCTGAGTGGTAAATGGCTCGTATGTCCCAATTGGTTGCCTTTTATTACAACCCCTGGGTGGAGGTAGATGGCTCACATGTCCTGTTGCCTTTTATGACAACCCCTGAGTGGTGGTAAATGGCTCGTGTATCCCAATAGGCTGCCTTTTATGACAACCCCTGGGTGGAGATAGATGGCTCACATGTCCTGTTGCCTTTTATGACAACCCCTGAGTGGTGGTAAATGGCTCGTATGTCCCAATAGGTTGCCTTTTATTACAACCCCTGGGTGGAGGTAGATGGCTCACATGTCCCAATAGGTAGCCTTTTATTACAACCCTGAGTGGTGGTAAATGGCTCGTATGTCCCAATAGGTTGCCTTTTATGACAACCCTGAATGAAGGTAAATGGTTCATATGTCCCAGTAGATTGCCTTTTATACAGGCGTTGAGTGGAGGTAAATGGCTCATATGCCCCAGTAGCTTGCTTATTATTACATCCTCTTGAGTGGAGGTAAAAGGCTTATGAGGGGAGGTAAATGGCTCGAATGTGAGTGGAGGTAAATGGCCCATATGTCCCAATAGGTTGTTACAACCCCAGAGTATCGGCTTGTAGCAAGGGCATGCAACTCCCTCTACTCTTGGAATTGAAGTCCACGTCTTCTACCTCCCTCAAAAAGGGTTTATGTAAGGTTTCCTACTGCCCCTCCGCCCTCACCAAGGACACACATCATCGCCCTCGTGGCCTGGACACACCCTCATTTTTCCGCTCGCGAACTAAGGCAACAGTTGAGTGACCATGCCTGCCTCCCATCGCCTCATGAGATAGTGGCCAATCCCCTTTTCTTTCGTTACGTCTCCAGACTTTTACCACTGGAAAGCGAATTATGGACTCGAATATAGCGTCGTGGGGGGTGGGGTGGGGGGGGGAGGGGAGAGGATCGGCGAGAGAGAGAGAGAGAGAGAGAGAGAGAGAGAGAGAGAGAGAGAGAGAGAGAGAGAGAGCGATGCGTCGGTGGGGTTGCCTTGCACACACACACACACAAAGACTAGTGCCAGAGATATGTATCCGGTTTAATCGTAAGTCAGTGGTCTGATGTTGCTTGTGGATGGTGTTGTGGAGGGAGAGATACACACACACACACCTCTTTTTGGGAGTAAAGTTGACGATTTCGTGAAAGGGCCACGAGTCGCGAGGCTTCCGTTCGTGATGAGGGAGTGTTGGCGAGTGTGCGAAAGAATTTTTGGTGATGGTGGTGGATAAAGGTGGGTGTGTCGGTGAATTAAGAGCCCGCAGCTGCCAGGAAGAGAACCGAGAGGCTGTATTGTCAAACGTCCTCATCCCTTCTGTGTGTGTGTGTGTGTGTGTGAACGACGTATTCCGAGCGAACCTTACGAGGAACGAGGGTGGGTGATGACGCCTCGTCTGTCCTTTCGGCTCCCACGGCCTGGCGCGGAGGAGAGTGTATTTGCAAGGGCGTGAGGAATGACGCCAGGGCCCCTCTGGCATATATATATCCATCCTTGGTCCTCGATGGGATGGTCCAGATGGTCAAAAAAAAAAAGAGAGAGATACAAGTTTAATGATCAGAAACGATTCTCCTGGACATCAGAAACGAAATGGACATCGGAAACGCAACGCCTGGACAGCACAGGAGATACGAGAGGAGGAGACGAAGCGTGGTAGGGTTACTTCGAGGTGCTTCGCATGCAAGGTGTAAGCCACACACACACACACACACACACACACACACACACACACACACTCGAAACGTACTCCAGAAACTAATGTCGTAATTCCATATCGCCTCTCTCTTGTTTTTTCCCTCTCTCATTATCTTTTCGTCCTTATCAGCATCCACTGCTCGTCTCTTTATCCAGTTAGTTATTTCCCTCTTTCCGTCGTCCTCGCTCATCTAATTACATCCTCCCTTCGTCCATTTTTACTCGAGATTAACTTTCGTCTCTTCTCTCTTCCGTTATTCTTCGTTAATTCAATTATTTGACTCGAGTTCCCTATTCTCTTTCTCCTCCCGTGCCGTAATGAGTGCCGCTTGGAGTCCTTCATATCTTTCCTCTTCCACTTAGTGTATCTTTTTTCCCCCCTCTTCCATTTTAGGTTTTTTCCTCCTTAACGCTGTTCTGAAATGGTCGACGACTCACTCTCTCTCTCTCTCTCTCTCTCTCTCTCTCTCTCTCTCTCTCTCTCTCTCTCTCTCTCTCTCTCTCTCTCTTCCACTTATCGTATCTTTTTTCCTTTCCATCCATCCTCCTGACACCCTTTGGAAGAAGTAGTCTCTCTCTCTCTCTCTCTCTCTCTCTCTCTCTCTCTCTCTCTCTCTCTCTCTCTCTCTCTCTCTCTCTCTCTCTCTCTCTCTCTCTCTCTCTCTCTCTCTCTCTCTCTCTCTCTCTCTCTCTCATCACTTCTCCACCCCTCCATCCTTCCCCTTCCCATCCCTTTCCTTCCTTTCCCTTCCCTTCCCTACCCTACCCCACTCTTCCCTTCCCTTCCCTTCCCTTCCCTCCCCTTCCCTTCCCTTCCCTTCCCTTAATGTAGTTGGCCCCGCACCTTTGTGTGGCTGCCTTCGTGATTTGCCCCAACTAATTACCCTCTGCCCTCCCTCACTTCCTCCCTCACTAACAATCAGTTGATTGCCCTCTCTCTCTCTCTCTCTCTCTCTCTCTCTCTCTCTCTCTCTCTCTCTCTCTCTCTCTCTCTCAGTTGACAGCTGGCTCTCCCTCTGTCTCTCTCTATCTTTTCTCTCTTCAATATCGTTCGTCTCTCAGTGTTATATATCCGACATAATCCTCTCCTCTCCTCCTTTCCCACCCCACTTTAAGCCCCTCATTGCTCACATTGTTCCATTTCTCTATCTCCTTTTTTTGCATCCTTCCTATACATTCCTTTATGTTAATCTCCCTTGTCCTCCTCGCCCTTCTCCCTCTTTTACCTCCAGTTTTGTTCTATTTCACTTCGTTTGTCCCATCGTTTTGTTTTTATTCTTTTCTAATCAGTCGATATTTTACACACACTCCTTTCCTGGTTTCGCCATTCACGACTTTCAGTGTTATCTATCTTCTCCTTCGTGTTATCTCTGCCAGGGAATGGGTTATCCCCGTCCTTCCTATCTTCCTTGATCGCCCTGCCTTTTCCTTGTCGTTCAATTTTCTTTTCCTTCTATCGAATCATTGCTCTTTCTCTTCTGTTTCCCCCCCACCTCCCTCCCTCTTTTGCAACTATGTCTCCTGTTCCCAGTTACTTGCGATTTTCTCCTGTCCTTTTATCTCCTATTCGTGACTCTTCCTTCCTCTTTGCATTAGTCAGTCCTTCTTCTTCTTCTTCTTCTCCTTTGCCTTTGCGCCTTCCTTCTTCCTCATCACCCCGTTTTCTCTCAAGTTATCCATCGTCCTTTCTCCTCTCCGTTACTGTCCACGGGTGCTCTCTCTCTCTCTCTCTCTCTCTCTCTCTCTCTCTCTCTCTCTCTCTCTCTCTCTCTCTCTCTCTCTCTCTCCCTCTCTCCCTCCCTCCCCTCGTTCCGTTTTCCTTAGCCATGGCTATTTCTGCCCCCGTGCCTGTAACGAGCTATCTCGTCTTTCCAATTATCTTTCGTATCTCCGATAATGATTCCTTTGTCAGCCCCCCCCCACCCCTCTCTCTCTCTCTCTCTCTCTCTCTCTCTCTCTCTCTCTCTCTCTCTCTCTCTCCTTATCTCGCGCGTGATGGTGGCTCTCTCTGTTGCTCCTGATGTGTGCACATGGCCCGTTTTCTTCGCTCGTCTGTTCGTCTGGTGTCTCGTCTTGTTTACCTCCCTCAGAATTCCCTCCTTTCCTTTGTTGATTTTACGTCTGCAGGCCACCCGTTTTCCCTTCGTAACGTCTACAGTCCACCCTCGTTTTCTCTTCGTACGTTTATAGTCCGTCCGTTTTCTCTTCGCCTCCCCCCTTTAATAAACCTCTTGTTACCCGATGGCTTTTTTCAGCTCATTTGTCTTCTTTCCTTTCCATTATTTCCCTCGTGATCGTTCGCCATCCATGTCCCCCCTTAATTTACCCCAGGTACAGTTGCGACTGAAGGTGTCCTCCCTCGTCTTGGGCCATCAGATCCCCTGGTTATTTCTCCCCGCCCCATATACTCCCCCTTTCCCCCATCCCTTCTTAAGTCTCAAACTTCCCGTCCCATTCATCCCATCCTCCTCGTCCTCCCTCCCTCCTTCCCTTCCTGAGGTATATAACCCATCCATTCCCTCTCCTCCTCAGAATAGTACATTTACAGCATTCTCCATCTTTCTATCCCTCCCTCCCTCCTTCCCTCCCTCAACCATTCCCGTCTCCTGCATTCTCCTCCCCCCAGGCGGAGCGCCTTGGGAGTAGATTCCGAGCCAGATGCGTGAGCAGCACTTGCGTCCAGCCACCGAAGGCGGTGGCAGATAACACTCCCTTGTTGGTATCTGTGGCTGTTGGGGTCCCAGGCGAATGCCCAGGCCAGAGAGGGGGGATGTTTTGGACTGTCGCATGAGAGGGGGCGCGGGCGGGGCGGGCGTGCACGCACGCGTGCGTTCCTCGTATATACGCTGGCGTGTTGTGGGCGTGGTTGTACGCCGCCGGCCTCAGTTATGGGTATTTGTAGATGTGTGGTGTGTGTGTGTGTGTGTGTGTGTGTGTGTGTGTGTGTGTGTGTAGGGTGATGAGTGATCGGGGATGGAAGCTGTGAGGGCAGTGGTGATAAGGGATCAGGTATGAGAGCTCCGAGGAGCGGGGGTGTGGTGAAGATGGACGCGCTAAATGGTGGAGAGGGGAGTTGTGGGTGGAGATGGCGAGAGCAGCCGGGGGGTTCGCGCATCCAAGGTGAACGTTCATACACACATTTATTATTCAGTGTAAAGGTGATGGTAATAATTTCTCGTATCTAATTAAGCATTTACGTCTCTTTTCTTCATTCAGGACTCTGTATTTTTCCCAGTATATGCACAGAGACGCACTAATTTCACTGTCCTCTTTAGTTACAGGTTTGCTGCAACGTTTCAAGGCTTTGTGTAACTCTCTCTCTCTCTCTCTCTCTCTCTCTCTCTCTCTCTCTCTCTCTCTCTATATATATATATATATATATATATATATATATATATATATATATATATTTTTTTTTTTTTTTTTTGCTTTGTCGCTGTCTCCCGCGTTTGCGAGGTAGCGCAAGGAAACAGACGAAAGAAATGGCCCAACCCACCGCCATACACATGTATATACATACGTCCACACTCGCAAATATACATACCTACACAATTTTGCGCGTGATCAAGATATTCCTACGAGTCCACTGGGAAAATGAAACACGATAAGTTCCCAAGTGCACTTGATTATTACACGAAAGTGCACTTGGGAACTTATCGTGTTTCATTCTCCCAGTGGACTCATAGGAATATATATATATAAAGAGAGAATGAGAATCCTTTCAAATGTAGAAATAGGATCGTTTGACTGTCATTTGATATGGCCCTCGTCAAGGCAAGGCGAGTTGTATATAACCACAGTGGACACCATAGCGACTCTCTCTCCATATTTCAAGACCATCCCCTGAGTGAGTTTTCAGAAAACGTAATTAGCGCACTGATATAGAGAGAGAAAGCAAGGGAAGTTGAGTCCAGTTTATATTTAGAAAACGGATTATGATTTCAGTTGTAAGACTTTTTTTAGTTCTATCCATAACTGTGGTTGTTCTCTCCTGTCAAGATGTGTCTACGTCAAACAGCAGTCGCCCTTGTTTTACCTACAGACTTGATCGTAATGGTGACACACCCTCGTCCCTCGTAATTCTATCAAAGGCTTGCTGTTCCGTGAAGCACTACGAAGCACTGATGCCCATGAGTGACCCAATTACGCGAATTGGATTCACCTCTCTCTCTCTCGTGAACGGAGTCGTCAGACCGGCCTGGGATATTAACCATCCAGTTCTCGATTGGCTGGTCAGTGGATGGCCCTCACTGGAAGTTCACCCACCATCGCGTCATTTGACGGATAGTTTTTGGAAAGCAGGAGTGTAAGAGTGACTTGCACGAGAGATGGCTATCGGTGGAACATAGCCGGATAAGTGATAACTACTTGGAACTTAATTGGGCTGCTAATTAGCCTGGGTGGAGGAGACCCCTCAAAGTTAATTAATGGGAAAATGGGAGAAGCCTTATGAGATTAATGGAGATGGGGGAAAAAGGATCCAGCCTTGTGAGTCACAGGTCTTTCGCTGGATAGGCAGGTTTCAGGATCCAGCCTTGTGAGTCACACAGATTTTTCGCTGGTTTCAGCGCGGCTGAAGTCCGGTTTCAGACCGCCGACGTGGTGGTGGTTTCAAGATGGCTGACTGTCAGCCTGCAGATGTCAGGCCATAAGGATGAAGGATGGCTGACATCAGGTTCCCGATCGCCGTGGCTGACATAAGCTTTCAGATCTCCGACATAAAGGTATAAGTACGCGTGGTATGTGGTATCAGACACGTATAAGGTATTAGGATGGGCCCAGATCCTCTGAACATGAATAGGGGCTAAGGGTGTGAACTCGCACATATGCCAAAGAGGAGATTACTGTAATGTCATGAAGTACTTGGTTAGTTCATGACCTTAGTGCATCATCGGCTTCCTTGGGGTCGACTGGTGGCAGAAAAGTATTCTTTTTTCTCTATCAACGCTCTCTCTCTTCATATTCTTCTTACTATCTCATTCTTCTTCATCTATCATCTATCATTATTCTCTCATATATATATATACCTTAGCCTGAGCCAGGTACCCATTTTATCGACCAACCCCTTGGGACAGATGAACAGCTGAGTTGACTGTGGACCCATTGTCGTAAAAAAAGGAATCGAACCTGTGCGCTCGACCCTTGGCGGCCTGTGAATGCGTTACGGTCAGGAACGCTAACCGATACATACCTGTCTTGGGCTGTTACGGTTAACACTGTCTCTAACGTCACCAGTTTGTAATTTTCTCCGTGACAATTTAGTCCTGCAAGGTATTTTCTCCGAGACAATTTAGTCCTGCAAGGTATTTTTTTCTACCTGGTTTCTTCATCTGCGTGTTTGCCGGAGGGTGGGGAGGGAGCCTTTGCCTTGCTCTCCTTTTCCTCTACTGCTCGTAAAGGCGACTGCATTCTTTTACAGTAGGTGTTAGGGACCAGACCGTCTCTCTCTCTCTCTCTCTCTCTCTCTCTCTCTCTCTCTCTCTCTCTCTCTCTCTCTCTCTCTCTCTCTCTCTCTCTCTCTCTCTCTCCCCACGTATGTCATGGCCTCACCACCGGTGTTTTATGAGGTTTCTTCGTCCTCTCGGATCCCATTTTGCTTCCCTTGGCCTTACAGTATTGGATTTTGACCCACAGTTGGAGGGATATGATTTTATTGTCCCGGGCAGGAGACACACACACACACACACACACACACACACACACACACACAGAGCGCGCACGCGCCGATTGCGCCAGAGGTCTCGAAGTCTGGAGTCTCCAAGAAGGATTTATTGGTTTTACGATGAAGGAGAACTTAATACGCAAGATTATTAGCTCGATGAAAAGCCCCCATCTCTCTCTCTCTCTCTCTCTCTCTCTCTCTCTCTCTCTCTCTCTCTCTCTCTCTCTCTCTCTCTCTTTTCAACGACTTCACGAACGTGTTGTGTGAAAATTTCCTCCCTTTGATCCGTACTCCTTGACCCGTTCGGCCTTCCACCTCTGAACCAGTTTAAAAAAAAGAAAAAAATGAAATGAAATTCCGAATATTTCTCTGGGAAAGTGGACTCAAAACTTCTGGGCAAAGTGAATCTGGGCAAGGGAAAGGTACGCTCTATCTTCTGGGCAAAGTGAATCTGGGCAAGGGAAAGGTATGCTCTCTCTTCTGGGCAAAGTGAACCTGGGCAAGGGAAAGATACGCTCTCTCTTTTGGGCAAAGTGAATCTGGGCAAGGGAAAGGTACGCTCTCTCTCTCTTTCCCTCAAACTTTCCAGGCAATGTATTCAGGGGTTGGCAGTGCTCGCTCGCCCAGGCATTCTTTTCCCCCCTTCCTCACCAAACAATCAAAACGTTTGTGCCTTCGCAGAGCGCCGCCAGGGTGCTGTGGTAGCGAAGATACAGAGCAAGTAGTTTTTTTTTTGTTCATTAAGTACACGTCGAAAAAAGTGGCAGAAATTAGTGCTGTTCCTATAACGTGAACTCGTGTTTTAGTGTGTTTATATATATATATATATATATATATATATATATATATATATATATATATATATATATATATATATATATGTATATACATCGTGGTAGTATATACAGAAAGCAGTGCTGTTCCTATAACGTCAACTCGTGTTTTAGTGTGTATATATATATATATATATACATCGTGGTAGTATATACAGAAAGCAGTGCTGTGTTTGCAATGCTATCCACTCGGGTGTTCGCATGCCATGGATACTGTCTCGAACCGGCAGTGGCTTTCGCCTGAAGGGTCATAGTTACCCACCCGGCTCTTACACCAATTACCTCTCAGTCTGTGTTGTCATTCTTCATTTGCCAGTCGTTCCTATATTGTCGGCTTGGCCCTCCTGTGTGTGTGTGTGTAGCAGCGTGTTGTGTCGCTGTAGCATTACGGTGACCCCTTGTCAACCCTGGCGCGCCTCCCGGGATGTCGCGGGCGTGTCTGCCCCGCCTGACGTGGTGGGGAGGCGAGGGAGATCTCGTCGTTGGATGTCAGTCTGTGGTGTAGCCTTGTTCGACGGGAGGGCGGCCTGCCTGCCCCCCTCTCTCTCTCTCTCTCTCTCTCTCTCTCTCTCTCTCTCTCTCTCTCTCTCTCTCTCTCTCCATATTATTATATATATATATATATATATATATATATATATATATATATATATGCTTACCAAATGGCGTCCTAGCTTCGTCTCTTCGATTTATATCAACTGACTGTTATATTTCTTTCTCGTGTCTCCCCTAATGATGTGATTATTACACGAAAGTGCACTTGGGAATATATATATTCATAGGAATATATATATATATATATATATATATATATATATATATATATATATATATATAATATATATATATATATATATATATATATGTATACCCCCAGTCTCTTGTACATAGAAAACGAGAGGTGAAATATTCCGGGGCGAAGTAAAGTATGACTGGGGAAATATTTTTATTTATTTTTTTTTTTTTTTTTTATATAAGGAATGGAACGTTACTGAAGGGAGCGCTTGGGCACTTTGGCTCTCTCTTCCACTCGTAAAGGGTTGCTGACACTTAAATCCACTTTACTTCTTAAGTAATTAAGTATCCCGTAAGACACGGGTTAGGCATACATGCACGGGATTGTGTATGTACGGGTCTGGCCTTCGTTAGGTACACACAACGCCGGGCGTGTCCATCCATGGCTTGCCTGTGCTGTGGTTGCATCAGTTCTCGAGTGTGTGCGCATCCGATATATCATTGTGGTTCGGTTGCGGTGGAGGACCCCGTTGTGTGGCAGGCGGAGTTCGTGGTGGAGGAAGAGAGGGATAGCGTATTATCCCTAGTGGCAATACGGGTCGGCAAGGTTGCAAGCAGGGAGTGGCTTGAAGAAAGCAATTGCCCGGGATGTGTTCTTTGCAACTTTGCAACTTGGTTCTTCGTGGGGGAAAGACGTGGTCGAAAGGCGAAGGAAGACAATGATAACTGTTATCCACCGTGGCACAGCGGGGTTGGCAAGGGTGCAAGCAGGGAGTGGCATGGAGAAAGAAAGGTCTCGGAATTTATTCTCGGCAACTTGTTCTGCACCAGGTTTCGTGTGTGTGTGTGTGTGTGTGTGTGTGTGTGGGAAGCGGGGTGGGGGGCGGAAGACTCGGTCGAAACAAGTTAGGAAAGAGTAAATTCCTTTTTCCCCTGAAGAAAGCCTTTGTCGAAACCAAGTTGAGGAGAATAAATTCCGGGGCTCTTGCCTTTTTAAGTTTCCCCTCGCTCCGTTTTCCTCATAAGATTTACGCACACACACACACACACACACACACACACACACACACACACACACGTAAGGGTAAT
The DNA here is from genome assembly GCF_036320965.1 of Panulirus ornatus. Lineage (NCBI taxonomy): Eukaryota > Metazoa > Arthropoda > Malacostraca > Decapoda > Palinuridae > Panulirus > Panulirus ornatus. The sequence goes on from NC_092269.1 coordinate 6,325,950, forward strand.
GCTGGATGACGATATTGCTACTCGAACAGAAGCTTCAGCGAATCCATCTCTTTCCTCTTGATCGAGGCAAATGAACCAGTGTTTTCACTCTGTGGATTTTGATAACTTCGACCATCTGCTCACAACCAGCTCCGAAATTACGTTCGAGAGATTCGTACGCCATGATCAACGAACAACACAAAAGATTCGGAGAGGAAGAAGGGAAAAAAAAAAAAATCTCTTTCCTTTGATCGAGACGAATGAACCAGTGTGTTTCATTCTTGCGGATGCCAGACGTCGACTCTTACTCACAGCCGAGTTCCGGATTCGGGTTCAGGCCGCTCGAAGCTGCTCCACCCACAGATGCTTCACATGGGACCGGAGGTGGGAGACGGCAGATGGAGGAAAATGGTTCAGGTGGAAATTGCCGCTTTGGCGGTAATGTAATTTCTCCTCCGGAAACCTGTGTGCCTTGGTGTGTGTGTGTGTGTGTGTGTGTGTGTGTGTAATGTGCAGATAGTGACTGTGTGAGTGTGTGTGGCGGTAATGTAATTTCTCCTCCAGAAACCTGTGTGCCTTGGCGTGTGTGTGTGTGTGTGTGTGTGTGTGTGTGTGTGTGTGTGTGTGTGTGAGCATTTTGTTTTTGGGTGACAGATAGTGGTGGGACATCAGCTGGTGGAATGGGGGGATGGGGGAGGACTCTTGGCTCATGGGTAGTGTTGCATGATCATGGATCGTATCGTGCTTTTAAGCGCTGGCTGGTCGGCACTTCAACCCCAGCAGCTCTTGTTTACGTGGAGATTATGTAGCCAGCCGAGGCTATTGAGAGGTGGTTTGGGTACCACGTCTCGTAAACGTTTGGCATTGTCATATACCTTTGATCTTTTTTTTTTTTTTTGCTTCTAATACTTTCCACATGTATGATTTTCATCGCTGTGCATGCTGTGTTCGCCCATCACTCGTATGCTTCCCAAAGCACTTTTTTTACGTCATTTTCATCACGATTTTTGCTGTTGTCTGTGATGTGCCTTTACATACTTCAAAATTCGCGCGCTCGGTGTATGTGTGTGTGTGTTGTGTGTGTGTGTGTGTGTGTGTGTGTGTGTGTGTGTGAGAGAGAGAGAGTTTTCCGCTCATGTTGCACGTCTCTTAACCTTGTATATACATGTACCATGTCATTATTCCTATGTTTGTATAAACACTCATACACATTGCTGTGTATATATATGCTTTACGCTTATGTTTCTATACACACACACATACACACACGTGTGTGTATGTGTGTGTGTGTGTTGTGTGTGTGTGTGTGTGTGTGTATAGTTATTTGTATGGTAAGGGAGGTACCGCCTTTGGGATAGCATCAAGGAACCCACTGCTTCAGAAAAGGTAACAGAATTAGTCTTGAAAAAAAAACAAATTCAAAACGTTCCATAAGAAGCACGTAAAATGTGCCACTCTAACCAGGTTGTGGTGTTTATGATGGTCTACAGGCTGCGGCCTCCAACAGCCTGACTGAGCAGAAGAACAATGCAACATTTTAGTCCCAGACCCAGCTGTGGGCGGTAGAAGACCTCCAAAACCATCGTAAGGTATACGTAAGGTAAGGTGACGTCCTAGACCCAGCTGTGGGGTGTAAGACTTCCCAAACCATCGTAAGGTATACGTAAGGTAAGGTAAGGTCCCAAACCCAGCTGTGGGGGGTAGAAGACCTCCCAAACCATCGTAAGATATACGTAAGGTAAGGTAAGGTCCCAGACCCAGCTGTGGGGGTAGAAGACCTCCAAAACCATCGTAAGGTACACGTAAGGTAAGGTATGGACCCAGACCCAGCTGTGGGAAGAAAATCGTGAGAAACCATCGTTAAGGCACAGAAATAGGGTCATGTGTCTTTTACGAGAGGGAGGCATGATGGATGGGGGGTTTTGAAAAACGTCGTCTGCAGTGATTTACCACTGCTGGCGCAAGGGGGACGAGGGGGATGGATGGATGACATATTTATGGTCACGGTGGGGGGGGGGGGGGTCACATGGAGGTCATAGAAGTCAACGGGGTAGTCCATGAGGTACAGTGGTGAGTTACAGGTCATGGTCAACGACCATGTTCCCCAGACATCTTCGATGCGTCAGTCAACACTTCCCGACTCCTCTCCTCCTCCACCTCCTACATATCTACAGAGTGAGTGTCATCGCCTCATGACTGCGTCAGCGGGTCATGTTCTCATATTCTTTTCCCTCCCTCCCTCCCTCCCTCTTCTGGTCCTCATGTAACGCGACATGAGGTCATGTGGGGGTCGAGAAGATCCACGTGAGACACGCCTAAGGACGCTCCCGGGCTGCTCTTGAAGCCGGACCCGCTTGGGGGGGGGGGGGATTAATTAGCTGCGTCTGAGAAGGTCAAAGAGTTGTCCCCCGTGTTGTGTTTCAGAAGCGTGAGGTCACAGAACACGGGTCGCGACGGGCGAAAATACTTGTGTCAATCCCATACCTGCATGTACCTGTAACCTCTGACCTCCAGTCTGTACATGTTCCTGTTATCACCTGACCTTCATACTCTCCATGTACCTGGTATTTATGACCTGACCTCCAGTCTGCTTGTACTTGTAACCTCTGACCCCTAGTCTACATGTCCCTTTTACCTCTGACCTCCAATCTCCTTGTACCTGATACCTATGACCTCCAATCTCCGTGTACCTGTAACCTCTGATCTCCAATCTCCATGTACCTGTTACCCACAACCTCTGGTCTCCGTGTACCAGGAGGAGGTGAGGGTGGACATCTATACGGTAACCACCTTTCTTCAACCTACGACAGTTCCCGAGTTCGACCCCCCGACCTGGCCTGGCTACCTCAGAATGCCCCGCTCTTCATCCCTCCTACACCGTTCGGGGGGACCCGGTGTACCCCCGGTCCTGACCCCACTTACTAGTGGTCTTAGCCGCCATCTCTCGTTCCTGAAACCAACCACCTCCCCCCATCTTACGGCTTTAATCCCTCCCTTGACCACGCTAGTCTGGCACCATTCATGGCCGCCCATCCATCCCTCTCCCATCTTGTTCTCCTCCTCCTCCAGGCTTCTCCTCCGTTGTAATCTTTTCCTCCTCCCACTTCTCCTCCTCTCTTCCTCCGTTCCTCTTTTGTGTATCTTCCCATCCTCTTTCTTATCTCTCCTTCTTGCATTTATCTCGTTGCTTCGTCTCCACTTCGTAGTCTTTTGGTCATCTCCCCTTTTTTTCTGGTCTTCCTGTCTTTCCTCCTACCTCCCCTTGTCTTGTCATCCTCCCATCTCCCCATCCGTGCCCTCTGTCATCTTCCCTCATCCCTGTCTTTTATCTCCCATCTCCCCAAACCCTCGTCTCCTCCCACTCCCTATCCTCCTCCACCGCCTCCGCCTCCTCCGCCTCCTCCTCCTCCTCCTCCTCCTCCTCCTCCTCCCTCCGCCTTCCTCCTCTTCCTTCTCCTCCTCCTCCTCCTCCTCCGCCTCCTCCTTCTCTTCCTTCATCGCCATTCGCCAAGTTTCATCCCCCCATGGTGTACGCTTCTCTCTCCCTCTCTCTCTCCCTCCCCTTCTGACCACCGAAACAGTACGTGTCACCAGACACAGTACAACTCCTGAGGGAGGGCGTCGGAGGGCGGGCCCTTCCTTGCATCTACCACAGCAACAAGAACAACACCCCATCACCCCACCAACGCCCCATGACTCCTGGAGCTTCGGTCTCACCCCTACAGCGTGGGGCTCCACCACCACCCTCACACACACACACACACACACACACACATACGTTAGTCATCCGGGCTCTTACATATTCGTAAAGCATTTTCTTTAGATGATAATTCGGTAGACGGTAGTTGATTTCTAGTTATCAACTTAGCGGCTTGATAGCTGGGGTCGCACCGGTTACCCGGTGTCTATAACCGCTATAGCTGTATAGCTGGAAGTATAGTTTCCCCGGTGTCTATAACCGCCATAGCTTTATAGCTGGAAGTATAGTTTCCCCGGTGTCTATAACCGCCATAGCTGTATAGCTGGAAGTATAGTTTACCCGGTGTCTATAACCGCTATAGCTGTATAGCTGGAAGTATAGTTTACCCGGTGTCTATAACCGCTATAGCTGTATAGCTGGAAGTATAGTTTCCCCGGTGTCTATAACCGTCATAGCTGTATAGCTGGAAGTATAGTTTACCCGGTGTCTATAACCGCTATAGCTGTATAGCTGGAGGTATAGTTTACCCGGTGTCTATAACCGCTATAGCTGTATAGCTGGAAGTATAGTTTCCCCGGTGTCTATAACCGCCATAGCTTTATAGCTGGAAGTATAGTTTACCCGGTGTCTATAACCGCTATAGCTGTATAGCTGGAAGTATAGTTTCCCCGGTGTCTATAACCGCTATAGCTGTATAGCTGGAAGTATAGTTTCCCCGGTGTCTATAACCGCCATAGCTTCATAGCTGGAAGTATAATTTCAAGATGTTGTTATTTCAATAGGATAGCCAGCTAAGGACCGGGTTATAGAAAACAGGTTGCCGGAAGGATAGACAAGACGAAGAAGGAAGGGTTTCTTCTATTAAAGGATAGTTAAGAAAAGGACGTTGAAAAGACACTGCTGGAAGGATAGGCATGGGATGAACGAAAAATGAGCATATGTCTTTAAAAAGGATAGATTAGAAAAGGACGAGAGGGCATGTTGCCAAAAGGATAGAGGCAAGGCGGAAGAAGGATAGCTATACAGGATAGCCAAGAAGAGGACATGAGAAGACTCGTTGCCTAAAGGATAGGCGAGACTGAAGAGGAGAATGTCTTTGCAAAGGATGGCTGAGGATGGAGAGGACATTGTACAGCAGGTCCTGGGGCAGTATGAGGCTGGAGAGGACATTAAACAGCGGGTCCTAGGGCAGTATGAGGCTGGAGAGGACATTAAACAGCAGGTCCTGGGGCAGTATGAGGATGGAGAGGACATTGTACAGCGGGTCCTGGGGCAGTATGAGGATGGAGAGGACATTAAACAGCGGGTCCTGGGACAGTATGAGGATGGAGAGGACATTAAACAGCAGGTCCTGGGACAGTATGAGGATGGAGAGGACATTGTACAGCAGGTCCTGGGACAGTATGAGGATGGAGAGGACATTAAACAGCGGGTCCTGGGGCAGTATGAGGATGGAGAGGACATTAAACAGCGGGTCCTGGGGCAGTATGAGGATGGAGAGGACATTAAACAGCAGGTCCTGGGGCAGTATGAGGATGGAGAGGACATTAAACAGCGGGTCCTGGGGCAGTATTTCTGGCGTTGGTGGTTTAAGTTGGTGACGTCATCTGCAGGCAACACTCACTCCGGTGTAAACAAAGAGAAAGTCGACTTTTTTTATTTTTTCGTTTTCTATGAAAGACGAAGGAAAATTCTTACTTAAAAGAAAAACGAGTTGTGGTACTGGAATTATTATTATTATATTATTATTATTATTATTATTATTATTATTATTATTATTATTATTATTATTTCTGTTATTACTATTTATTATTATTATTATTATTATTATTATTATTATTATTATTATTATTATTACTATTATTAGTATTATTATATTATTATTATTATTAATGCAGTATTCTTCATATTTTTATCATTTTGATAATGATTATTTTCATGTTTATGATTACATTATTATTATTATTATTATTATCATTATTATTATTATTATTATTATTATTATTTATTCGTAACATGCCAGGCATTTGTGGGGGTTAAAGCGCAGTAATAACGCTAGGGTAGAATTGTCTCTTGTTTTATTGATTGATTTAATACTGAAGGTGTGTCCTGTTGATTTGTTCTCTCTCTCTCTCTCTCTCTCTCTCTCTCTCTCTCTCTCTATCTATCTATCTATCTATCTATCTATCTATCTATCTATCTATCTATCTATCTATCTATCTATCCCCCTTTCTTCCTATCCATTTGTCTTTCTATCAATCTATCTAACTCTATCTCACTCTCCATCCATCTATTTATCTATCTATATATTTCTCCTACCCCCTCGTCCGTCCATGCAAACCCCCCCCTCCCCTGTGCTGGCCGCCCGCCGCCAACGCCTGCCCAAATATCACATTTGTATTCGTATATTTTTTCGTCTCTCTTTTTTTTCTCTCTCTCTTCCCGTCCTCGTTTCCTCTCTCTCTCTCTCTCTCTCTCTCTCTCTCTCTCTCTCTCTCTCTCTCTCTCTCTCTCCTCTCTCCCCGTTTTCCACAGTCGTCACGGGCCCAGAGGCCGGTGACCTGAGAGGGAGCGGTGTGCCGCCACCTGGTCTGGTTGAAGAATGGGTCTTGTCGTATAGGAAGCTCCCATCACCCCACACACACTACATCCTATTGTCATCACACACACACACACCAACACACTACACACACACCACGGTCACTATCTGTATCTAACACACACACACACACATCCACACACACCGGTCACTATCTGTGCACTACACACACACACACACACCACACCACACACACACACACCACACACACCCGGTCACTATCTGTGCATACACACACACACACACACACACACACACACACACACACCCAGTCACTATCTGTGCATACACACACACACAACACACACACACACCCGTCACTATTGTGCATTACACACACACACACACACACAACACACCAGTCACTATCTGTATTACACACACACACACACACACACACACCATCACATCTCTACACACACACAACACATCACACACACACAACACACACACACACACACACACACACCACACACACACCACAGTCACTATCTGTGCATTACACACACACACACACCACACCACACGACACACACACACAACACACACACACACACACCCACCCAGTCACTATCTGTGCATTACACACACACACAACACACACACACACACACACACACACACACACACACACACACACCACACACACCACACTATATCTGTGCATTACACACACACACACCACACACACACACACACACACACACACACACACACACACACACCCAGTCACTATCTGTGCATTACACACACACACACACACACACACACACACACACACACACACACACACACACACACACACACACATCACTATTTGTACATGACACACACACACACATCACTATATGTACATTACACACACACACACACACACACACACACACACACACACACCCAGTCACTATCTGTGCATTACACACACACACACACACACACACACACACACACACACACACACCACACACACATCACTATTTGTACATGACACACACACACACATTACTATATGTACATTACACACACACACACACACACACACACACACACACACACACACACAACACACACACACACACACACACATCACTATGTGTACATTGTAATGCCAGTGGAGGTTAGAGATTTGTTTCTGGTAACTTTATTGGCCAAGTTAACCTGGGCGTCTGGCACAAGTTGGCCAACTTAACCTGGGCGTCTGGCACAAGTTGCAACCTCCATATGAACTTAGGTACTTAAATCAACCTGGAATAAAAATTAGAATTTCTTTTTATTGACAATGCACCTTTAACATTTATACCAGCCTCGAGTCGTTTAATGACGTAGTTCATTATAATCAGTTTTAAATGAAAACTACGAGATAATTTTTTTTTAAAGGAATGCCTGTTTTCTAAGAACACGTCCCTGAAAGTTCATACTAGAATAAAAAAAAAGATTGAAATTATCACATGAAGTTACGGGGTATTTAATTTCATTTAGTAAATATTCAAAAATTTTGAGAACTTGTGGTTAGGAATGTTATTTTTTTTTCATTATTTCACCCTTTTTTCCCCCCTTAAAGGCCAACACGACCCCAGCAAAATCACACATACCCCAGTCAAAAAAAACTCTGATGTAAAGATTAAATGATAAGAACTGATAAGGTGAAAAAAAAAAAAGATAGATTCTTGTATTTGTTTGATAAACGTAAATACTTAACAATTCCTCCATTTGAGAAGATATTTTTTATGTTCTGGGTAGGCAGGGGGGAGGAGGGGGAGGAGGAGGGGGAGGGGGAGGGTTAATTTCCATATGTGTCTGTGTATTAAGAAAATGACCGTCATGTATCATTAATGTCCTGTAGACATATGGTTTCGCATGCAGAAGGTCATATTACGGACGTGTCACAACTGGTGTTATGCATGTGTGTGTGTGTGTGTGTGTGTGTGTGTGTGTGTGTGTGTGTAATGTACATATAGTCGTGTGTGTGTGTGTGTGTGTGTGTGTTGTAATGTACGGATAGTGGTGTGTGTATGCGTGTGTGTGTGTGTGTGTGTGTGTGTTTGTGTTTGTGTGTGTATGTGTAATGTACATATAGTCATGTGTGTGTGTGTGTGTAATGTACGGATAGTGGTGTGTGTGTGTGTGTGTGTGTGTGTGTGTGTGTGTGTGTGTGTGTATGTGTAATGTACATATAGTCATGTGTGTGTGTGTGTAATGTACGGATAGTGGTGTGTGTATGTGTGTGTGTGTGTGTGTGTGTGTGTGTATTGTAATGTACATATAGTCATGTGTGTGTGTGTGTAATGTACGGATAGTGGTTGTGTGTGTGTGTGTGTGTGTGTGTGTACGTACGTACGTACGTAAACTATTGAGATAATGCTAACGATAGCTTGTTTGTCTTTACAGGTATGTACCACAGGTTCTACCTCTACCACACTACCTCACTAACTAGTTAAAGTAAGTGTAGATATTAGGCATTGGCTGCTTAACTGTACATTCTACAAGTTTGAATGTTGAGGGAAGATGTATTTCCAATGTATTTAAAAGAAGTGGATGTATTTTTTAAAGTTATTTTTTTTTACTTATGAGAATTTTTAAATTTTGTATTAAATTGTGATTTTGGATGGGGCAATTTTCTCATGGGTCTGTCTTGATTCTCTCTCTCGTGTGCAAGACCTGTTGCACCCATGATCATGGCGTTTCCCAGTGGATCAGTTTACCTTCGTTAATCAGTTTGGAAGTTTGTTCTTCAAAATCCTCGACCGTATCAGCTGTATTTTTGAGTAACAGCCATACACTGTAAAGTGGTATGATGTATTCCCATGGTATGTGGGTAGGTAAGGTGGTTGTAGAGATGACACAATGTCTGTAGGGTCGGATGACAGATGGCGTGGCTGCATCATACCGTAGTCTCAACCTCCATCCATTCCTTTGTCTTTGGACAACGTTCGTAAGAGATCAAGAGATGTCTGGCTCATCACACGACCCAGGTTAGTTAGGGTCACCTGTCGTGTGGCCAAGTTTAAGTTTGAAGAACAGTGGCTTCAGGCACCCGGTATAATATTTTTCTAAAGTCTGTATGTAGAACGGAGCTCATGAGAGGCCTTGTGGAATTCGCAGGTCTCCTCCTAGACTTTGTTATTTTGTAAGTTTGTGGATGCGAATAAATAGATAGAAGGGTGGAGAAGAGGGGGGGTAAAGTTCCTACAGAACCTCAGTCAATCAGGTAAGTGTGCAGGAGTTTTTGAAACTTGAAAGTGTGTTATAGTATTTAAATGTAGGGTGGGGAGAGAGGTAGAGAGGGAACTCTGCTATAAAGGCAGTCGAATTTTCGACGAGAATAATGACTTTGGAAAAACTATAAAAGGAGAAATTGAGGGAAAAAGGGTTGAGCGGGCATAAAGAATGTCATAGAATATATAGGAATCGAAATTATTTTTTTTAGGTGAATCTTTAGCGAAATAAGTCTGAAAGTGGAATCCGTTTCGAACAGAGCAGGAACATATTACGAACTCCCACCTGATCAGAATATACAACAGAGGACAATAGAGACACGATGGTTTAGGAATACTACGGTCTCTTTCCAGATGCTCCTCGCTTCTCTGCAGTACCGCCTCCCTCGGGCATGGAGAAGTAACCTTTCATTGGCGTAGGCAAATATGGGAGAAATCGAATTCGTTTCTGGACTTCAATGCTGGTATTCAGTTTTGGTCGCCCTACTTGAAAAATAAAAAAAGGACAGAGAATGGATGGAGTAGAGAGAAGAAGTAACCTTTCATTGGCGTGGCCAGATATGGGGGAAACCGAATTCGTTTCTGTACTTCAATGCTGGTATTCAGTTTTGGTCGCTCTACTTGAAAAATAAAAAAAAGAAGGACAGAGAATGGATAGAGTAGAGAGACGAGATACCAAGATGATCCCCGGGACTGAGAAACAGATCCTGTGAGAGCCGAGTAAATGTTCTCGAATCTATTCAGCTTTGGAAAGAGAGGGTTAAGATGCGATCAGACACAGGTACTCGTGCAGGGAAAGAGAGTGGTTTGCGTTGGCTGGTAGATGAGAATTGCGTATTAGGTATCGTCTCGCTAAATCCACTCGCGTGTTTTATCTTGTTATCGATATATTGTTATTTTGAATGAATTTGCCGGTTATATCGTTTTTATATGTTTTCACTCGTTTGGTTAAGTCATCCTAGGGCCTCGCCTCTGTTGCTGCAGCTACCACCGTTCTGTGTCAACGTTGTGTGAACTTTTTTTTAGCTCTGTCGCTGGGAGATATGTGTTTGTTTACCTCTCCGTTCCCACCACTTTCTCTCTCTCTCTCTCTCTCTCTCTCTCTCTCTGCTTTCGTTTTCATCCCTGATACCTTCGCTCTTAGTTTTGTTTAGGACCTTTTTTTTTTTTTGTTTTCGTTGAATTATCTTTTGGCGAATTTCTTTATATAGATTCTCGTATTTTATTTTTTTTTATTTTGTAATTACGTTGGTTTGTGTTGCTAATATCTCTGTTCAGAGACCATTTCCAGTTATGTTACGTCTTGATTACTCTCTTGATTTGGTTGATCATTTCCATTCTTACGTGCGGTTCATCCGTCTAGTGGTGTATGAGGTATGTTGAAGACATTCTGTTCTGTCCAATGTGGCTGAAACGTGTGTTATCCTGTTCACCATCGGTGCCTCGAAGACATTCTGTTCTCTCCAATGTGGCTAAAACGTGTTATCCTGTTCACCATCGGTGCCATGTGTGTGTGTGTGTGTGTGGTGGATGCAGAACCTCATCCCTCAAATGTGGCTCAAATAAAATAAAGTATGCCATTCTCTTCACCATCGGTGCCATGTGTGTGTGTGTGTGTGTGGGTGATAGTGGCTGAAGAACTCCTTGCCCCAGGGTCGTCGTCCTGAGGGTGTTGTACCCGAAGCGGCAGCCGATCTGGTGTGCCACAGCGGCGTGGCAAGTCGTCGCCCGCTGGATCGTAGTCTTCTTCGCCGCCCTCGCCTGCACGAGGGTTCTTCTGGCCCGGGGGTCGCGAATCGCACCCACCTGACCTTGAAGAACAAAACCCAAAAAATTTCGAAGTTAACGAAATCATATTTTTTTTTCTATCAACCCCATCGCTCCGCCCCGCCCCGCCCCTGGAGAGGATTGCATTACGTGCGTAAACACGACCCAGTCATGTACGTAGTGGTGGTGTCTTTTCGCCGCTCTGGCCACCTCACAAAGAGACGACATTGTGTCATCGAACTTTGTTTTTTTTGGGGTGGAGAAAAACTCGCCCTCGTATTTCGGGTTCGCGAGTGTGGCTTTGCATTGTGTGTCTCTACCCCCCTGCTGTTGCGCCTCTCCCAATGATGCTCCACCTCCTCCTCCTCCTCCTCCTCCTTCGTCACCGGGCTGTCTGAATCCATTCGTGTATTTCGGCATTACGAAATTCCAGCCTCGGCGACCGCAACCTAACCCGCCCCGCTGAACGCTCGCTCGTCAGTCGAGGGAAGATGTTGAGGCTCGAACGGTCTGACTGGATCGGGTCGATGGCCTTCCTAGAAATCTTCATTTTCTATTGTGATTTCTTTTGGCCTTGCCCTCCCTCCCTCCCTCTCCCATTTTTTGTTGTCTGGGTAAGTTTGTGTACTTGTTTGTTTTGTTTTTTTCATGCTTAAAGCAAGGTTGTGTGTGTTTTTTTCTTTTTTTTTTTGTGCTTATTTTATTCTCTTCATGTCCCGCCATGATTGAAAGAATCTGTTGAATGGGGGGTGGGGGGAAAGTGCCTCAGATACAAGTGAAAGAACCTCTTGAATGGGTGGAGGAAAGTGTCTTAGATACGATTGAAAGAATCTGTTGGATGGGGGAAAGTGTCTCAGATACAAGTGAAAGAACCTGTTGGATGGGGTGAGGAAAGTTTCGCAGATACGATTGAAAGAATCTGTTGGATGGGGGGAAAGTGTCTTATATACGATTGAAAAAAACTGTTGGATGGGGGAAGTGTCTTAGATACGAGTGAAGGAATCTGTTGGATGTGGGGGAGGAAAGTGTCTCAGATACGAGTGAAAGAACCTGTTGAACGGGGGGATCAAGCCAAGGCCATAACGTATTGAAGTCCACAATAAGAAGTTCAGAGGGGCTCTAATGACACTGTGCAAGCATGGCTTTAAGATCTGATCGTGTTTGGGGGATGAAAAAAAGAAAGAAGGCGGGGAGAAGCTTAGGTGGTGTCTAAGAACATTCATCTTATAGAGGATCGAAGCTTTAGACTTCCAGTTTAGCTTCGCGTGACATGAGGAGGGAGGAGGGGGCCACCGTCAGTTGTGCGAGGTTGGGTGTGGAAGAAAAACACGAGAGGAGGAGCATCAGTATAGGGACATACATCTTGGGGTGGATCAAGGGCGTGAGACGTGGAGTTTTAGCGACGCGTGAGACGCCGGTAGGGCGGGGCCCTTGGGTGGTTGATGATCCACAGTATCGGAGTCTCCCGGAGGGCCGTGTCCTTCAAGGGACGCTGGTCTTCACGGCATCTCCCGAGTGTCGAAAATGGTGGTGGTGGTGGTGTGTGGGTGGGTCGGAGAGAGGGAATTGCCCACAGCGTCTTCCCGAGAGAGAGAGGTCGGGAGTTAATGTGTCCCCAGGGACGCGACGGGAATGGTAGAGAGGATTCCTGTAGGAGAGGCCCGGTCAGTGCCCTTATATAAGAAAAGGGACGAATGAATGAAAAGGTGTTTGTCATGAAATTTTATTCATTTTCGTTCGTCGTCTGCTCCTTGCCTTACACTGACTACAAGCAGAAGGGGGAATGAATACAACCACTTAGGCAACTGGAACTCTCCAGCCTATTATTACCTTCAAGTTTTAGAGACATTATTGACCTCCAAGTGAAGGAAGGAAGAGAGTGAGGGAAGGCAAAAAAGTGAAAAAAATGGGACAGGCATTTGCCAAAGTGTGGATCTGCGTGTCTGCCGCCTCAAACAACCTGATTGATCAGAGGAGCAACAACGCTGTTTAGTCCCAAGTTTGAGTGTGTGTGTGTGTGTGTGTGTGTGTGTGAGTGGGGTAGCAGACGAGGTATATATACTTAGGCTTCTCCTGACCCAGGTAATAACCGATCGTGGCCGGGTTTTATGGCACGTAACGGCCCTCGTTTAGGTCGCTTGAGAAACACCTAAAGTCGTCACACTTCCATGGTCCGTACAGTGACGTTACGGCCCCCCCCCCCCCCCGTTACTCCCGTTGTGACGCAGCTTACAGACAACTTCGGAAACAGCTGAAAATAGCGTTACGACAACACTCATCACAGATCCCTGTGGACTCATAGGAATATATATATATATTAATATATATATATATATATATATATATATATATATATATATATATATATGTATAGAAAGGATCACAATTTTGCGCGTGATCAAGATATTCCTATGAGACCACGGGGACTATGAAACACGAAAAGTTCCCAAGTGCACTTTCGTGTAATAATCACATCGTCAGGGGAGACCCTGATGATGTGATTATTACACGAAAGTGCACTTGGGAACTTTTCGTGTTTCATTTTCCCCGTGGTCTCATAGGAATATATATATATATATATATATATATATATATATATATATATGTTACCGACACTGCCTCCTGGGAGGGTTTAGTGACGGCTGAGCGGTGGGGGCAACATTTGAGTGGCTGTCAGGTGTCATTCCTTTGCCCCAGGGTTGTGCTGTTCTTTCCTCCAGGCTCAGCCACCGCTCAAGGTGGTGCCTCAGTCGACGAACACACTGCCTCTCCATCTCATACTTGACGCTGGAAGACGTGTGACTGACACCACCCGTTCCTCGTAAGTCATTAATGTCTTGTGGTTAGCGCTACGCGCTACTTGCTAGCATTATGTCGTCGTAGGTACTCTTAGTTAAGTACCCACATGTGTCCCTTCTTCTCCTCTTCCGCCCATACTCTCCCTTTTCCCAGTGAGGCTCTTCTCTCCCTTCCCATTCCATCCAGACTCGCCTCATTCTCCTCTCTTCCACTCACACTCTCACCCTCCTCCCATTTCTCACCCAGTCTCTCCCACCCAGACCCAGACCCTCTCCCCCTCCCTCATTCCCATTACCACCGAGACCCTCCCCTATCTTCCCTCTCCCACCCACACTCTCCCTTCCCCTTTCCCGTCGAGACACCCATCCCCTCCCACGTCCGTCCACATTTTGTCCCGGGCGCTCGTAAATGGCGTGCCACTTTGCCTGGCGTTGTATTATGCCGGCGGTACAGTGGACTGGTTTATAGGGCGGGCCTTCCTGCTATCATTAGGACGATGGCATGAGGTAGAGGGGGCCAGCGACGCCGGCCTCCACGCTGGGAAAGGGGGGCGGTGGCCTGGAGGAATGAGGCGAGGGAGAGGAGGAGGAGGAGGAGGGAGGAGAGAGGTGCACTTTGCAAGGAGAGAGAGAGAGAGAGAGAGAGAGAGAGAGAGAGAGAGAGAGAGAGAGAGAGAGAGGGGGGAGTAATTGGATGGAGAGAAGAATGAGATTAGAGGATGTAGAAGGGGAATATATATATATATATATATATATATATATATATATATATATATATATATATATATATATTGGAGAGGAGCTGGGAGGGTAGGAGGTCCACTTTCAAGACCTTCAAAGACGTTGTACCCCCCAAGGGAGTCCGCCCCACCCCTCCTACTTATGGAGAAGTCTTGTCCGCCTTTTGACATGGCCTCCCAGGGAAGGCCGTTCTCCTCCTCCTCCTCCTCCTCCTCCTCCTCCTCTTCCTCTTCCTCAGCTCACCACATTTCTCCCTCAGATGGTCTCTATTTCTCGTGTCAGGTTCGCTGAGAGAGCCTCCTCAGATGTCCTCAGGGGGGTCAACCGAATTCGCCACTGTGGGTCTTCGTCACGCGTGTTTGCGCCTTCAGACGGCCTCTCGTTCTCTCTGTCTATCTGTCTGTCTATCTGTCCATCTATCTACCTATCGAGGTAAAGGCCAGTCCCATTCGTACGTCGTGGGCCGGGTCGCTAGCATGTACATCTACTGGCCTGCCATCCCTCCTAAGGCGTGCCACACACACACATCACCGGACCTGATACAGTGCCCCACACACTAGCAGGCACCAGTACCCCGTCAGTGCCACGCCAGCAGGCACCGGCAACCCGTCAGTGCCACGCCAGGAGGCACCGGCAACCCGTCAGTGCCACGCCAGGAGGCACCAGCGCCCCCACCAGCAGTGGTGTACAGTCCAGTGGCAGGCATCCCCATCTGGTGTACCATCACCACCTGTGCCTCACCAGGCGGTCGCGCACCGAAGGACGTGGCGCTACCGAACCTCCGAAAGCATCTCTCGGCGGTGTCGAACCAGCCAGCGACGGCCTCCCCTAACCATGGCAGTGCCCCTTGGCCTCGAGTAGCGGTGATGGTAGTGTTGTAAGCTTGCGAGGCCGACCCCAGAGGAGTGTGTGGCACGCAGGTGAGGTTGCTACGGCAGAATGACGTGGGAGGCACGAGGCGAGAGTTTGGAGGAGGAAGAGAAGAGGATCATCAATTTAGGTGGGAGAGAGAAGAGAGAGAGAGAGAGAGAGAGAGAGAGAGAGAGAGAGAGAGAGAGAGAGAGAGAGAACTCAACGTAGAAATACGATCTTGGACGAGGGAGTGGTAGTCATGATGGAATAGGATGGATAAAGAGAGAGAGAGAGAGAGAGAGAGGAGAGAGAGAGAGAGAGAGAGAGAGAGATAGGGAGAGGGATGGAGAAAAAGAGAGTGAAGGAGCGAAGGACCTGGACGGAGTTGGTGTTAAGAAAAATAAAAGAAAAAATAACCATCATTTTAGTTATTTTAAGAAACTGGTGATTAAAGAGAGAGTTTGCAGGAAAGCGAGCTCATTCAGGATTAGAAAGATTATGAAAAAAAAAAAAACGAAGTTTTAATTGGCTGTGTTTAATTAGCTGTATCTGTCTCGCTCAATACCTGCGATTCTTTTCTCTCTCTCTCTCTCTCTCTCTCTCTCTCTCTCTCTCTCTCTCTCTCTCTCTCTCTCTGCGAATTTTCAGCGCGAGGTTTTTTTTTTATCTATCTCTCCAGTGATAATGAGGCGCCGTCAGGCAGGCAAACATGTGTAAATTTAACCTCGTTGTTCTCCTGTCTTTGGCTGTCATGTACGTCACTCATATACGTCACTGGCTGTCATATACGTCACTCATATACGTCACGGCTGTTGTATACATCACTCTGGCTGTCATGTACGTCACTCATATACGTCACTCTGGCTGTTATATACATCACTCTGGATGTCATATACATCATTCTGGCTGTTATATACATCACTCTGGCTGTTATATACATCACTCTGGCTGTCATATACATCACTCTGGCTGTTATATACATCACTCTGGCTTATATACATCACTCTGGCTGTCATATACATCACTCTGGCTGTCATATACATCACTCTGGCTGTATATACATCACTCTGGCTGTTATATACATCACTCTGGATGTCATATACATCATTTTGGCTGTTATATACATCACTCTGGCTGTCATATACATCACTGTGGCTGTCATATACATCACTCTGGCTGTCATATACATCACGCTGGCTGCCCATATACGTCACGCTGGCTGTCATATACATCACTCTGGCTGTCATATACATCACGCTGGCTGCCCATATACGTCACGCTGGCTGTCTATGTGGTGTCACGCAAGGCGCCTTCCTCCATGTGCAGAACCTTCTCCGACGTGACTTAACCCGTTACCTGACCCCGTGATATAGTCTCTCAAAACCGTCCGTCCAGCCATAGCTTCATTGCTCCTGTCTCTCCTCCCCCAACGCTGGAGCCCCACCACACCCCTCCCCAAGCCCTTCCAGCACCCACAGCTCCACTAGGGCGTCCAGCAGAGCCGTGGACGTCTGTCCCTCGAGCTGTGCGTCATGGGTAAGGAGGAGGCTACGGGTTATGGTCGTCTGAGAAACAAGGAACACGCGGGAGGTGTACAGAAGACCCACATGTGCAGCTGGGTGTCGTGCCTCAGGGCGCCGGGAGGGTATCTGGTGGATCCTGCAAAGGGGATTACCCAAGACCTCTTCCTTTTGGAGTGCAGGTGTAAGATGAGTCTCTGTATTGTCACCTGGAAGATTTTGGAGGATCCTGGAAGACGTGGTTCCCAAGTTAACAGTCGAAGATCGTCCCCTTCCAGATACCCCCTCAAAGAGAAGGGCAATAAGTAATTAGTTATCCCAAATAAGTAATTGTAGTGACCACAATAAGTAATTGTAGTGACCACAATAAGTAATTGTAGTGACCACAATAAGTAATTGTTGTGACCACAATAAGTAATTGTAGTGACCACAATAAGTAATTGTAGTGACCACAATAAGTTATTGTAGTGACCACAATACGTAATTGTAGTGACCACAATAAGTAATTGTAGTGACCACAATAAGTTATTGTAGTGACCACACTAAGTAATTGTAGTGACCACACTAAGTAATTGTAGTGACCACAATAAGTAATTGTAGTGACCACACTAAGTACTTATAGTGACCACACTAAGTAATTGTAGTTACCACAATAAGTAATTGTAGTGACCACACTAAGTAATTGTAGTGACCACACTAAGTAAATGTAGTGACCACACTAAGTAATTGTAGTGACCACAGGAAAAAGGTTTAAATTGTTCCTGAAGGGCTCAGGCGGCTCACACATTTGTCTTTTAGAATTTATACTGGATGATAGACTTCCTCCACCCCTAGTGTACACTGCTAATATTGACGAGGTTCTCTTTTGCCCCGTTGCTCATTTCACGAGGGATTACACTGTGAACCCAGCAAGGGTGAAGTTGAATAGGATTTTTAAAGTGTCGTGATCAAGGGTGAGACACTCCTCTGTCTCCTCCCTCCCTAGCTATGTACAAGACCCCCTTCCCTTCCCCATCTATCCTAGGAAAGGACTGCCTTTCCTCTAACTCAGGAAGGATTCCTGCCCAGTCCAGTAAAAGACTCCACCTACCTGAATTATAGTAACTTCTCCCCCATTCCCCAGGCCCTAAACGGGACCTCCTCCCTATTCCTGTTGAAGGCTGCTTCTTCATGCCCCCCTCCTTCACAACACCCTGATTCTCGTGTCCATTAAAAGAAATCTCTTCCCAGTCGCTTCCCCACTGCCCTTGAGGGTCCAGTGGAGCGCCCTTTGCAACATACTCATTTCCGTGTCCATTAAAAGAGATCCCTTGCCACTGAGGGTCGAGTGGAAAAGCCCCTCACCTTGGCTCAGAACCAGATCTCTTCTCCCACCCTCACCAAAGTACATCTTCCCCTGTATTGTGGAAGGACCTTAGCCATGCCTTTTTATGGACTTGTCCCCTACCGCCTGCGTATTTACAAGACCTCCTTAACCCCCCTCCTCGCCGATATGAGACCCTTCCCTTGGCATTGGAAACCCTCCTACCCATGGTGTATACCAAAAAACCCCACCTTATCTTCCCCCAACACAAACCCAAACCCATTCCAGTTGTCGAACGCCAATCTCACCCATACTTAAACCCACCCCTGGACTCAACCACATCCCTCGTGTCTGATGGGCTGATGGCGGTGTCGGATTGACAGAACTTGTCTTTCTGGCGTTTATGGGCGAATCGATTTTCATTTGTCTTGGAAGGCCTGTTTATTTCAGAATGACGTCTATTGATTTACCCTCCTGTTTGAATACACTGAGCCAGGGAGGAGTGTACGTATTGGTATGCGAGAGTGCTGTGCGCTCTTGGTGAAGGAAGTTAAGTGTGGGGCAGTGGAGATAGAAGGGTAGGTATTCTTACATATATATACTATCTGGTTTTAGTTATTCTAACAGTCTCTCCCAAGCTAGATGTCTGGCAAGCTCGTGAGAGCCGACTTCCAGCGTTGCGTAAAGTCAGCACATCAGGTGAGACCACTGGCCCGCCAGCTGGGAGCCACCCTCGCGTTATGGGATGCTGGTAAACTAAGGCTAAACATTGGCTGTTGTGCGCGCTCCGTTTGGCTCTTGTCTGCCTTTACCGCCAGACAACGAACGCAGGTTGAGCTGCGCTAACCCACCACAACACAGATGAGCCACACGAAGAGGAGGCCCAAGTCTTCGGAAGGAAGAAGACTGGAAACCCCTGGAAGAGGACACTTCAGAAGAGCCGTTCGTAAGTGTTGGGGGTAAAAGTCCGTCAAAGCGTCGGGAAGAGAGAGAGAGAGGAGTTGTGAAAGACTGTCAGACGTTGAGGGAGTCTGTACGATTCTGTTAGTAGCTTACACGTCGAGGGAACCTGTGTGTACACGCAAGTCTGCCATAGTTTTTCGCCTTATCACACGAGTAAGGCCGTTGGCCGCCACCATCCGTATTATTGTCCTCACTACTTGAGCTGAGGTAGTAGGTTGACGGAGCAAGATATTAACTCGGGTTTGAAAGACTCTTCCACGGGGGACTGTTTTCATACACGCTTTACCCGTATTTACTTATCAAACATGAAGCTTTTTTCCTCGGAGGCTCGTATGTAGATACGGAGCCTTGAGGTCATACGTGTTCCTGTTTTCTCGGAGCTTTTTTTGGAAGTTGGACATACCTTCAGCGTCTGTTTGTGTAAACATTTAAAGAAAATGTTGTAGGAGTAAAGTCTTCACCGAGAGAGGATTAGACCCAGACGACTTTGAAAGAGGGAGTTGATCTCCTGAGGCACTTGCTAGTATAAGGGGTAGTTGAGGATATATATATATATATATATATATATATATATATATATATATATATATATATATATATATATATATATATATCATGGTGGCTGCCGCTAGAAAGGCTTGGGTTTCAGGCTTTTGAGTGATGGCTGTGGTTTGTGTATTGGGCATTTCGGTCATCTGGCCTGGTTGCATATGAAGGGCATCCATTCTCTCTCTCTCTCTCTCTCTCTCTCTCTCCTTCCTTCCTTTAGATTTTGGCTCCGTTATGTAATCCCGGATTTGGGGTATCGGATAACTTGAATACTTTCCTCGTTCATCGTGTGGTTCGGAGGTCTGTGTGTCAGACTGAACGGTCTTGAGTGCGGTCTTGTCCCGAATGGTTAGGTCAAGTCAGTTATTCTATTTTCTAGTCGCTTTAAATTCTGTTTTCTGTGGGTGGTTTCGGGTCCTCGGCGTCTCCGATCGACGTGTTGGGCTCGGAAGTTTCATGGTCTGAGTCTCGTGTTGCGTTGTGGTATACACTTATATAACATCACGGTTACCGGGTGTTGCTTCCGGTTTCAGATCATGAACGCCAAGTTTCGGGTCCTGGGAGGTTTAAGACCTCGAGCTTCGTGGGGTCTTTCTTTGTCCGTCATTTGGAATCGAGTTGCTTCAGGTCTCGAGGCACAATTACCAAGATTCGAGTCATGCATCTGAGATGTTCGGATGTTGGCACTTAATGGGTCAAGTCATGGCATTTTCAAGCATCGGGTGTTTTTATCGCTAATGACTTCCAAGGTTCGAGACTCGTAGAGCTAAGTGTCGCACCCCTGGTTGCTCCGAAGTCACTCTTGAACGCCAGACTTACGTGACTTAGTCCATCTCAAAACCACACTCCCTAGACAGAGAAGAAACATTTCCTCCCAACACCCGTCCACGCTATGGACTTCACCCATCCCTCCATCGTTACAACCACCGATTCAGCCACGTCCCAGGACCCTTCATGACCAGGATGTAACCTCCGCATGAGACGCCTACCCCACCCCCCGATACACACACACACACACACACACACACACACACCACACACACACACACACACAACATCAGCACCACACTTTATGAATTGTGGGACCCCACCCGGTGGACTTGGCCGCCTTCCTGAGTGCCGCGCGAGTTCCATAATGACGGAGAGTGCTCCTGGGGCAAGGGGGGAGTGGGGGTGTAAAGGGTGTGTGATGGTGGATCGCCGTTGGCTTGGTCCCTTCCTCCCTGTTGCAACAGCAACGCCACTCCCGCCCGCTCGTCAGCCTCGCCTCCCGTTAACCGTATTACTCAAGGGCGAAGTCTTAGAATTCTAACCACTCCAGTGTTGACTCGCTTTAGAGAGTGTGGTGTTGACACGGAGCCTTCTCTTCCTAGGGCGAGTCAACAGGGGAGGGGGGGATGTGTTGCCTAGGGTGGGGTGAGTAGGGTCTAGGGCCCTGGTAAATAGGGTCCAGCCGTTTAGATAGGGTCTAGGGCCGAATAGATAGGGTCTAGGGCCGGGTATATAGGGTCTAGAGTCGTGTAAATAGGGTCTAAGGCCTTGTGAATAGGGTCTAGGGCCGGGTAAATAGGGTCCAGGGCCGTGGCTTTGGTCTGGCTTTGGTGGTGGCGGCGCGTCTCTCTCAAGTTGGACCGGACCAGCACACACACACACACACACACACATACACACACACACACACACACACCACCCTCTTCATTGTCACTCAGTATGGTCTCTCGCGGCTCACTCAAAAGGGGGAATTTTCTGTTCTTCGTTCCTCCCGGACTGGCTGCTTTTTGATGCTGAGGGGTTGAAGGAAAGAGAGAGAGGAGGGGTATGGTGTAGGGCGGAGGGGAGTAGTAGTAGTAGGGGGGTATTGTACGTAGTGGGAGGGGAGACTCCTTTCCCATACAGCAACCGCGTGTGTGTGTGTGGAGAGAGAGAGAGAGAGAGAGAGAGAGAGAGAGAGAGAGAGAGAGAGAGAGAGAGAGAGAGAATATGAGATAGTGGCTCCTGCCCACCAGTCTATGTGGTTTTTGAAGCTGGAGGGTTGCGGAGAGAGAGAGAGAGAGGGAGACGAAGGGGGTTATTGATATGTGTGTGTGTGTGTTGTGTGTGAGAGAGAGAGAGAGAGAGAGAGAGAGAGAGAGAGGAGAGAGAGAGAGAGAGTAGTTTCTACCAATCTGTTTGTTTGTTTTTATGCTGAGAGATTGCTGGGAGATAAGTAAGAGGAGGGCGGGAGGGATCGCCCGTGATGGAAGGTGGGGGGAGAAACCCTTCCTCATACGTGGAAGGGTTGTGTGAAGGGTTTAGACGGCATTTTATACCGTGGAATGAGAGAAGTCTCCCTTCCCACATCACAACAACGCGTGTTGTGTGTGTGTGTGTGTGTGTATATATGTACTACCGGAACGACACTCCTTGTATGCCTGCTGGTCACTTGACCTGGGCTAATTGGAGGGCAGTTAGTCCCCTGATCCACGATCGTAAGTGCTGTGGTGCCTCCGCATCCTCCAGCTCTCTCTCTCTCTCTCTCTCTCTCTCTCTACACACACACACACACACACACAAAAGCAACAGATGTGTCCTCGTCCATAGCGATTACCCCTTGCCTTACGTATAATGGGACACGCGATTACCCAGATCCCTTCGTGCATCATAAACCCGGTTTTCCTGAGATTATCATCTTTCCATCCAGTGAGGCCAAGATGCTGCTGTGGCCCTTCGCCGGTCAAGCAGACTGTGGGAGGTGGCGGTCGGCACCGTACGCCTTTACCACAGTGGAGACGTACACAGCACTCAAGGGATACAGATCACAGCCACTTATGTGAACCCCTCGTGTGTGTTACGCTCGTGTGGGTACATCGTGCGCGTGGTTGGTGCTGACGAGGAAGAGATCGTGAACTTGGGCCCTCTGGCGCACACTCCCCCTCAGCAGTGACACGACCCTGGTGGCACTCACACTCTCCCTCAGCAGTGACACGACCCTGGTGGCACTCACACTCCCCCTCAGCAGTGACACGACCCTGGTGGCACTCACACTCCCCCTCAGCAGTGACACGACCCTGGTGGCACTCACACTCCCCCCTCAGCAGTGACATGCCCCTGGTGATGCTCACACTCCCCCACCCCTCTCATCTCTCCCCTCCTGCGTACCTCCGCTTTGTTGGCGTTGTGCCACCAGCAGGTGGGAGGTGTGAGGGGGCGAAGGAGGGATGGATGGATACCTTCCCTCCACCTTCTTTGCTCCCAGGTACCCCCCGCCTCCTCCTCTTCTTCTTCTCTACCCCTCCTCCTCCTCCAGGCTGCTGCACCTCCTGCTGGTGGTGGTGGTGGTGTCGACGGTGGTTCCTTCCGCCCGGCTCCCCCAGCACAAGAGGCGGGCGCCCTCCAGTGGTAGGCTCTCGAGATGCGGCGGGAGTTTGTTGGTCACCGCCGCCTCCCTCAGGAGAGCACCTCCCTAACACGGCCGCTCCTCGCCTCCCGACGTCTCTGAAGACTGAGTGACTGACTCTCTCTCTCTCTCTCTCTCTCTATCTATCTATCTATCTATCTATCTATCTATCTACCTATCTCTCGTGTCTTTGTGGATTGGTTCTTTAGCTAGTTCGACCTCTTCCTTCGTGCGTGTTCCTCCGTAGCCGTGTGTGTGTACACGCACGTGTGCGTTGCCTCGTCCGTGCCGTGTGTCACGCCTGGTTCGTAATACAGTTGTAATAATCTGTCTGCCTCGCTGTAGCATCAAAGAGACGAGCAGCCGATGTGGTATTCCTTTATGTGTCTCCCTCACACTGCTTTTAGGGGGTTGTCTTCATCGCTTTATGTGTCTCCCTCACACTTCTTTTAGGGGGCTGTCTTCATCCCTTTGTGTCTCCCTCACACATCTTTTAGGGGGTTGTCTTCATCCCTTTATATGTCTCCCTCACACTGCTTTTAGGGGGTTGTCTTCATCCCTTTATGTGTCTCCCTCGCAGTGCTTTTAGGGAGTTGTCTTCATCCCTTTATGTGTCTCCCTCACACTTATTTTAGGGGGCGGTCTTCATCCCTTTATGTGTCTCCCTCGCAATGCTTTTAGGGGGTTGTCTTCATCCCTTTATGTGTCTCCCTCACACTTCTTTTAGGGGTTGTCTTCATCCCTTTATGTGTCTCCGTCGCACTGCATTTAGGTGGGTGATCTTTCTACCTTTGCAGCTCTGTCTGTAAAAACTCCCCACCCTGCGTTTAGTGGTGGAAGCTCACTCGTTCCGTCCTGCAGTGCCCAAATTTTTAGGGCCCTCTACACTGGCGCATTGTATAGTGTTGTTGATTTTATCAGTCGGTCCCATCCCAGTCTGCAGTATACATGTGTATGATGTCAGCGAAGTTTTTGGAAAGGGGCGAATGTTTGAGGAGGGAGTGTGGAGAGTGGAGGGCGAGAGGGGTGAAGATTTAGTGGGAGGTGGGAGAGGATTGATGGCCTGTATAGGCGAGTGGAGATGGGTGATGTAAGAGAGGGTGTTGAGTGTGTGTAGGATTCAGGGAGGGAATGGAAGTCGTATGAAGGTGCGTGGAGTGTGTATCTGTGTAGGTAGCACAGTGGAAGAGAAGTCGTAAGAAGGGGCGTTGTGTGTGTGTGTGTGTGTGTGTGTGTGTGTGTGTGTGTGTGTGTGTGTGTGTGTGTGTGTGTGTATAAGGGAGGGAAGTAAAGATGATATTAGAATGAGGGGATGTTGAAGTGTGTATAGATGGAGGGATAAGGTTGGATGGGGTGTGGAGTGAAGATTTCGGAAGGGGGGGGTGTAGGTTGTGTGTGTGTGTGTTGTGTAGGATCCAGGAAGAGGGCTGAAGCAGGTCGGGGCGCTGCATGTGAGGGTGGAGGGAGAGGAGTGGAGATAGAGGGAACTTGGAGGAGGAAGGAGGGTTGCAGTCGGGACGCGTTAGCGTGTGATGACTGGGAGAGGGTGTGTGTGGGGGAGAGGCGTAGAGGTAGAGGGAACGCGGTGGGAGAAGGGTCGCAGTTGGAACGTGGGAGAGGGTGTGGCATGGATGATAAAGGGAGTGGTCGGGTTGGTGCTGGTGCTGTGGCGTACACCAGACTTGTATACACCCAGACAGGTGGGGAGGTGCAGGACACTGTGCCCTGACCTTCTTCGCCACGCTCTCAACTCCCACTGGACGTTTTATATACCCTTGTTCCTCATATATGAGGTAAGGTCCGGAGGCCTTGCTTCCCTCATGTCCCCTCATTATCATCGTGTGAGTTCTGATGACAAGATTCACGCTCAGAGGACCAGAATATATGATGGGGGTTGACCCGTGTTGTTTTTCCTCCGACATTGACAAGAGTTCAGACATTTCCAGTACGTCGTCTTTGCCTCTTACACCCACTCGTCCCTCCGGCCCTTGCGTCTATACGCTTGTTTTTTTTTTAATCTTATTTTCAGAACAGGGAAGGTTCGTCCACACGGTGTGCAGTTTATACATACTCCTCCTCCACCACATTTTTCTTTTCTAGTGATCTCAATAACAGCAGTGGTTCCTCTTCCAACCCTGCGGAACCTTGAACTGTGGCTCAAGACACAGTTGATTTCCAGGAGCCATCTTAGTCCTAGCTCAACTTATCTCTCAAGTATTATCCTCGGGCACTTCTAATATGTGGGGGTTTCTTCATGCCAGTAACTGACATTCCAGGTTATTGGGCATATGTATATGTATATATTGGAAAGGATCACAATTTTGCGCATGATCAAGTATATTCCTATGAGTCCACGGGGAAAATGAAACACGATACGTTCCCAAGTGCACTTTCGTGTAATAATCACATCATCAGGGGAGACACAGGAGAGAAATGTTTGAGTCAGTTTAGATACAACAAAGAGACGTAGATACGACGCCATATGGTAAACAGGTAGAAGGTTGAGTGGGCAGTACCCTGACAGCCCGTATCGGGGATCGAACCCCTCAACCCGCCTGTGCGTTTAGACACAAGTCAGCTAAGCTAACCACGAGACTCTCAACTTTACCACCTTTGTCGTTGGCGTCATCCTCAATCATCATCATCAGTTTAAAAGCTGCTTTCCCTCTCAAGCGTTTAAATGGGGCGCTGGGTGGTGTGACAGGACGACCCTCCCGTGCTAGGGAGAGTCGTTCTGTTGAGGCAAGGTACTGGAGGGTCGTCCGAACGTCGGGCCGTTGCGCAGCGTCGGAAAGAAGACTCTTCTCTCTCTCTCTCTCTCTCTCTCTCTCTCTCTCTCTCCTCTCTCTCTCTCTCTCTCTCGTCGGACCTCCTCCCCTCTTCCTCTGGACCTCAGTGAAATGTCTTCAGGTTCTGTATAACTGCGATTGTAAGAGGACGTTACTGGAATTTTGGAATATAATCCCCATAAAATTCACCGAGAAATGTTACCCAAAAAAAAAGAAAAAAAGGAAAGAAATATATGTGGCAACCGGCGAAAATCTATAATTTTTAAAATCAAATACGGAGACCAAAGTTCAGACGATTTTTAGCCAAAAAGAAGAGAGAAAAAAAAAAGAAAATGAGATGTTCAATAAAAATCGTGGTTGGTGGGAAGTTAGTGTTACTATCATCCCTTCAGCGACCCATCAGAGAGATAGGCGTTAAGTTACGGGAATATAAATTTCTTCGGTGCTAAGGCGAAAAAGAAAGTTGAAAATTCTTACTCGCAAGATAAGACTCAACAGGAAGAAATGTGTTTGCGAAATGGCAGTCTTTTAAGTGTTGGGTGAAGATGGGCGGCTCTGGCTTGGCCTGTGAAGATAGGAGATAATTCGAGGTGCCTTTGTGGCGTCCTGACGCGGGAAGTTACGCTGGATGAAGAAGGGTAGAGGTGCTGGAAGACTCGAAGCTGATCCTGGAAGTAGGCGTAGTGGTAAGAGCTGGGTGGTGTGGAAGGGTGACAGATGCTGGATAGAGGTGTCTGGAATTATGCTGGATGGGGAGGGTTGAGGTGCTGGATAGCACGAAGCGGATCCTGGAAGCAGGCGTACGTGAGGAAGAGCATTACGGTGAAGTGACGAATCTGGAAGGGGTTGTCTGGAAGTCTGCTGGTTGGAGGTGCTGGAAGACGTGAGGGGGAACCCCCAGAAGTAGACATACTGGATAAGAATATTAAAATCCTGGAATATGGGGCCAAGAGGATTGTAGAGAGGCCAAGACGATGCTGGAAAGGGGTGTATGCCCATGCTGGGTTAATCATGGGAGATGGGGAGGTGATGGGGAGGAGAAAGGAGAAGGACTGGCGAGTCTGGTACAAGGGGGAGGAGACGTTTGCATGATGGATGAGATGGCTGGAATGTGCCATGGGGCTGCTGCATTGGAGATGTTTGCCTGGTCCGTGTGGGGTTGCTGGAAGGTGCCATGAGACTTCTGCATGAGAGATGTTTGCATGGTTGATGGCGAGGCTGGAAGCTGCTGCCTGGAATATGATAAATCACGTGGGGCCTGGAGAAGAAAGGAAGAAGTTAATGGAAAGAGGGATAAAACTCCTGGAAGGCGGGAGGGAGGTACTTGAAGGTGTGGGTTGAGGATGGGGTTAGAGTGGTGACTCTTACGGTCGCTGGAAGGAGGCGAGAAGGTCCTGGAATTGCGATGATGCTCGTAGATTGCTGGATTATACAATCAGCGAGAGAATAGTAGGATTAGTAGGGCTGCTGGACGTAGAGGGTTGGGGGGGTGGATGCGATTTCAGCATAAAGGATTGCGGGATTCCAGGAGCTGGAACCGAAGGGATTAATACAGAAGGCTCTGGATTGGTGGTGTCGGGTACTGGAAGGGGGAAGGCGGTGTAGGAGAAGGGTTAAACCTTCTGAAGTAGAGGTGTTCGTCATCCACACGAGGATTGAGGGAGGAAAGTGGTAAAAACGGACGGCCGTGCGAGTCGAAAAAATATAGTCTCGTTCTGTCGTAGGTGAGAGACAGACGCTGGAATTGCAAATGTCTCTGAAATTGATGCTTTTTTTTATCACTTTTCTTTGATCGCAGATCCAGACCGATATTAAGCGGCGGAAGACTTGAATATTGTATGTTTTCCTCTCTCTCTCTCTCTCTCTCTAGTTGCTAGAAAATTGTTTTTTTCTGTATTGCTAGTTATGTTTTGGAAATACTAGTTTTAGAGAGTTGTCGACTGTATCATTTTGTATTATAATGACACTTCAGCATGAGGATTATATAAGACCCTTATAAGAGTTTCAGTTCATGAAGGCATTTCATTTCCTGATTGTGATCACACTTAAGTGGTGAAAAGGCTGAAACATGAAGGTATGTAAGATTTGAAAACCTGATCGTGGAATTGAAAATAGAAATCTGTTGCAAAATATCAGAAAGGAAGGAAAATAATGTACACACACACACACACACTACAATGATGTGACCCCTGAATGTAGAACATGATATCCAAATGACTTAAAATTGATAACATTTAAAGACAAAGGACTGAAGAGGAATACAAGGAAAAAGGACTTCAAACTTAAGAGTTATACTAGAAGATTTGAATGGCATTGGAACTTTAAACGCATCGCCGTTTAAACACCCGGAACTTTGAACGCCCCAAAGTACTTTGAAAACTCAAACAGCCTCGAAATGTTTAGCCAACTCAGTACGGGCGTGATGTGGTGGGCTGGGAGGAGGGATAGACTATGGTGGTGATTGTGGTAGTGGTGGTGGTGGTGGGGGTGTGTTGTGTGGTTGAAGAGCTGGGCTCAAGGATGTAAGGTGGAGAGAGCATTAGTGGTGGGAACTTTGAAGAGGGTGTGGGAGGCCGCGTCGTGTTTACCCAGCGTTTCCAAGCTGAATGTAGCGCTTCCCCCCCACTGTAAACATTGTGAGGGGGGGGATGAGGGGAGAGGCTGGGCGTTGGGTTTTAGAGGGTGGGAGAGGGTGAAGGATGTGTGTGACGTCACTTGCTGCTGCTTAGGTAAGTGTTCTTATTCTTGTTGTTCTTGTTGTTGTGGGAGTGAATATATTTGTTGGCCTTTTTTTTTTGTATATTATTTTTTCAGTATAATGTTATGTAATGGTTAAATACGAGGTTATGTTTTTTTTTTTCAAGGAAATGGTTCGTAGATATATTTAACTTATCGAAAAGTAATCTTCTTAAGTTACTTGTTTATTTCGGATTAGGAGGTTTACTTATTTAAGTGATTCGATTGAGGTACTTTTAAGTGATTCGGATTAGAGTTACTTGTTTAAGTGATTCGATTAGAGTTATTTTAAGGATTCGATTTAGGAGTTTACGAAGTGAGGTTAGAGTTACTTGTTTAAGTGATTCGGAGTTAGGAGGTTTACTTATTTAAGTGATTCGGATTGAGGTTTACTTGTTTAAGTGATTCGGATTTAGGAGGTTTACTTGTTTAAGTGATTCGGATTTAGGAGGTTTACTTGTTTAAGTGATTCGGATTTAGGAGGTTTACTTGTTTAAGTGATTCGGATTGAGGTTTACTTATTTAAGTGATTCGGATTTAGGAGGTTTACTTGTTTAAGTGATTCGGATTGAGGTTTACTTATTTAAGTGATTCGGATTTAGGAGGTTCACTTATTTAAGTGATTCGGATTGAGGTTTACTTATTTAAGTGATTCGGATTTAGGAGGTTCACTTATTTAAGTGATTCGGATTGAGGTTTACTTATTTAAGTGATTCGGATTTAGGAGGTTTACTTGTTTAAGTGATTCGGATTTAGGAGGTTTACTTATTTAAGTGATTGGGATTCACTTTAAAAGTGTTCGTCACTTATTCCCAGTCGTACCAGACCTGTGTTATCAGCGAACACCTGTTCTTGGCCACCTTGACCTTGCGCTCTTTGAACGCAGTGGTCTGATGGCCTGACCTCTGACCTGACCCTGAAGGCTTGTATACGCAAGGATCGTACCGTTGTGTGGAAGGGTAATACCGTTGTGTTGAAGAGTCTTCGTACCGTTGTGTTGGAAGGGTCGTACCGTTGTGTTGAAGGGTCGTACTGTTGTGCTGAAGGGTCTTCGTACCGTTGTGTTGAAGGGTCTTCGTACCGTTGTGTTGAAGGGTCTTCGTACTGTTGTGTTGAAGGGTCGTACCGTTGTGTTGAAGGGTCTTCGTACCGTTGTGTTGAAAGGGTCATACCGTTGTGTTGAAGGGTCTTCGTACCGTTGTGTTGAAGGGTCTTCGTACCGTTGTGTTGAAGGGTCTTCGTACCGTTGTGTTGAAGGGTCTTCGTACCGTTGTGTTGAAGGGTCTTCGTACCGTTGTGTTGAAGGGTCTTCGTACCGTTGTGTTGAAGGGTCTTCGTACCGTTGTGTTGAAGGGT
The DNA here is from genome assembly GCF_036320965.1 of Panulirus ornatus. Classification (NCBI taxonomy): domain Eukaryota; kingdom Metazoa; phylum Arthropoda; class Malacostraca; order Decapoda; family Palinuridae; genus Panulirus; species Panulirus ornatus. The sequence continues at coordinate 6,356,193 of NC_092269.1, forward strand.
CTTCGTACTGTTGTGTTGAAGGGTCGTACCGTTGTGTTGAAGGGTCTTCGTACCATTGTGTTGAAGGGTCTTCGTACCGTTGTGTTGGAAGGGTCGTACCGTTGTGTTGAAGGGTCTTCGTACCGTTGTGTTGGAAGGGTCGTACCGTTGTGTTGAAGGGTCTTCGTACCGTTGTGTTGAAGGGTCTTCGTACCGTTGTGTTGCAAGGGTCGTACCGTTGTGTTGCAAGGGTCGTACCGTTGTACTCAAGGAGTCTTTAACGGTCGTGCCCAGAGCCCAAGGGTCGTTCCGTCGTGCTCAGCTGTCGTAATGGAAAGGGGTCGTATCCCATCGCGTCGCTTAAGGGTCGTATTTTCAGGCTCGGGTGATTGGGGGAGGGGGAGAGGGGGGCCCTGTCTCTCTCTCTCTCTCTCTCTCTTCTCTCTCTCTCTCTCTCTCTCAGGACTTGGAAGGCGCCGACACCGACCCCCCTCCTCCTCCCCCCTCCTACAAACACCAGGATTAATCCTGAGCTGGGAGATTGATCCGCGGGGGGGGGGGCACCACCGCTGTCGACGGATTAATCGTGATCTCGACGGTTAATCCGTGGTTGATCTCGGGGGGGGGGAGGGGTCAGTCGTTGATTGATCCCATACGTCCGCTTGCGACGACGAGCAGCAGGTTCATTGATCGCCTCGATGGATCCCGTTTTCTGCGAATGATGATCTCCCCCCCCCCCCCCGGACACACACACACACACACACACACACACACACACACACTCCAGTGGGTTGATCGCAGATACCGTGATTAATCCCATTGATCGCAGATACCGTGATTAATCCCATTGATCGTAGATACCGTGATTAATCCCATTGATCGCAGATACCGTGATTAGTCCCATTGATCGCAGATACCGTGATTAATCCCATTGATCGCAGATACCGTGATTAATCCCATTGATCGCAGATACCGTGATTAATCCCATTGATCGTAGATACCGTGATTAATCCCATTGATCGTAGATACCGTGATTAATCCCATTGATCGCAGATACCGTGATTAATCCCATTGACACGATGGGAGCCTAAAAGCTCCAGCGATTAATCGGATCCCCCGCAGACAGATGATTAATTCTAGGGGACATTTTTGGGGGATGGATCATAAACCACACACCAGGTCCCCCCAGATATGGTGTGGCTTGCCCTTGGGGGGGCACATTCTGTAATGCCTGAAGTCCCCCAGAAAGTGTTCTGGGGGAAGGGGGAATGGGGGGGGAATAGATGGTTCAGCGGCTTCAGAACACACACACACACACACACACCACACACACACACACACACACACACACACACACACACACACCTCCTCTCATCAAAATCAATACTGCCTGGGTGTCCACAAGCACGAAGAAGAGAGAGAGAGAGAGAGAGAGAGAGAGAGAGAGAGAGAGAGAGAGAGGAATGAGAGGAGGGGCTGGGAGCACTAGAGAGAGAGAGAGGGAGAGAGAGAGAGAGAGAGAGAGAGAGAGAGAGAGAGAGAGAGAGAGAGAGGGGGGGGAGTGTGGGGGAATGAGAGGAGGGGCTGGGCGCACCAACAGACTAGTGAGAGAGAGAAGAGAGAGAGAGAGAGGAGAGAGAGAGAGAGAGAGAGAGAGAGAGAGAGAGAGAGAGAGGACCCCCATGTGGTGTTCACAGACGCCAAGGCTCGCTCGTAAGAGTTGTATAAGTGAACGCGAGAATTTGAAGCCTAGTCATTACTAATCAGTGAATGGTAAGGTATAGAGAGCTGTTTGGGGATACGCAGATGAGGGAAGGGTTAGTGGAGACGTAAGTACGAAGATAATGCCATGAAGATAATAGTTGATAAGGAAAGACAGAAATGTCTCTTGTTTTGAGTCTGTGAGAAGGAGTGTGTGCTTGAATGTGTGTGTGTGTGTGTGGTGTGTGTGTGTGTGTGTGTGTGTTGTGTGTGTGTGAATGAACTGGTGGCGGTGTGTGTCTATGTTTTTCTGTATATGTCTCCGCCTTGTGTCTTTTTTGTGTCTGTACGTTCATCCTTCCGTGTGGTCGCACACGACTGTGTGTGTGTGTGTGTGTGTGTGTGTGTGTGTGTGTTCAGAAGCTGCTGACGTCCAGTGCGGGTGCCTGCCCCCCCCTTCCCCCGAATAGCGTAACGCACATTGCCCGACGTGACTGTACGTGCGTGCGCGCGCGACGTGGAACACGAACGAGATGGAACACACGGGAGGGGAGGGAGGTCGTAATCATCGCACAGAGTCTGACCACGGAACCTGGGACGGCGGAGGGGGGAAGAAGGGGCAAGGGATGAGGGGCGGCCTCCTGACCTCTCTGGGGGGTATGTGTCTGGGGGTGGTAGAAGAGGGAAGGGGCGTGTGTGTGAGTGGGTAAGAGAGGGGGGCGAGGCGGAGGGCGACTGGGGGAGATATGATGGCGGTTGACCTGGTTTGGCTGGACATGAGGGACAGCGCTTGGCCCGGATACTTCCTTCCCTCACCCGCTCTCCGTGGGTCCCTGGGCGTGAGCAGGCTGCTTGGCAAGGGCTGGAGGGAGGGAGGGAGGCTCTGCTGGCTCCCCTGCTGTGAGAGGAGCAGGCTGGACGAGGGAGAGGCGAGAGAGGAACTCCTACCTCCAATATCTTTAATTTTGTGGTGTGTGTGTGTGTGTGTGTGGGTGTGGGTGTGTGTGTGTGTGTGTGTGCATATCTCTGTACTTGCTTGTGTGTATTCGTGAGTGTGTGTTCGTGTTCGTGCGTGGCTCTGCGACTGGTGTATCACGTTCGTGTGAGGCTGCTCCATGGGTGGATGCTTCGTGTATGGCTTGTTGCGTGCGGTGTACTTATGTTGACTGTGCTCATGGCGTATGGTGACCTAAGTCGCTTGTGTGACAGGCTTGAGCAGACTTTTAATGCCAAGATAGATAGATAGATAGATATAATGCCAAGATAGATTGATAGATAGATGTAATGCCCAGATAGATAGATATAATGCCAAGATAGATAGATAGATAGATATAATGCCAAGATAGATAGATATAATGCCAAGATAGACAGATATAATGCCAAGATAGATAGATAGACAGATATAATGCCAAGATAGATGGATAGATATAATGCCAAGATAGTTAGATAGATATAATGCCAAGATAGATAGACATATAATGCCAAGATAGATTAGATATAATGCCCAGATAGATAGATAGATAGATATAATGCCAAGATAGATGAATTAGATATAATGCCAAGATAGATAGACAGATATAATGCCAAGATAGATAGATAGGTATAATGCCAAGATAGATAGATTGAGGGATAAATCCAAGTGGTATGAGAAAAATGTGGTCAGTATTATGCGTAAGGGGCGCAAAAACATGCTCAAAATGGGCCCTCACCCCTGCCTCTGTATCGCTGTCATCTCTCCTTTCCCTCCACGATACTCCCTCCCCGTTTCCATTGCCTCGCTGAGCGCTCCGTCTCCTCCCACCACGTCTCCAATCCCACTGCTCAATCCCTCACGCCCAAGTTTCTTCTTGCGAGGCTACAATGCGAGACGAACGGCATCACTGTATGGGGTGGCTTGCCTAACTAGCAGTGTCCGTGTGCCAGTGTGGAAGCCCAGGCCCTTCTCTCTCCTCTCTCTGTCGTCCATCTCTCTCTCTCTCTTACTCTCTCACTCTCTACGTCGTGCTGTGTGTGTGTGGGTGATCCCCTGGCTGCTTATCTCCTCGCTGACGTGGGTACACGGCCCGAACTATATACTATGTAATATATATAGTATATATATATATATATATATATATATATATATATATATATATAATATATATAATATGGAAGGAAGAAAACGACACGAGTGACGGTGTAAGGTGAGCAGGAGGCGCCAAAGCCCCCGTCTCTGAGAGAGAGAGAGAGATAGTCTCGTGGGGTAAGAAGGTACTTAGTCTCTCTCTCTCTCTCTCTCTCTCCTCCTCTCTCTCTCTCTCTCTCTCTCTCTCTCTCTCTCTCTCTCTCTCTCCCTGTGAGACGCTCGTGCTCGCAGCCCATCACGCCATATGTTATATTGTGCGCTCCCCCCCCCCCACCTTAATGTACAAGGCCGCCCCCCCGCCCCCCTTTTCTCCCCCTCCCCCCATCTTCTTTAGGCACAGTGGCCGGCCTGAAGGCTGTCAGGCGTCCTCCCTCCCCCCCCTCCCCATTACCCCCTCCGTCGCTGGGGGAGGAGGAGGATGAGGGGAGATAGGAGAGAAATATTTCACGGTAGTGTGTGTGTGTGTAAGAGAGAGAGAGAGAGAGAGAGAGAGAGAGAGAGAGAGAGAGAGAGAGAGAGAGAGAGAGAGAATATGTGTGTGTGCTCTATCTCACGGTTACTGTTTCCCGGGACACGTATGCGTTAGGGGAGGTTGTAAGGGCGGGCGGACATGGGGGAAAAATCCCTTAGGGGGTTTCGGTATCTTAAAGGGACAACATCAGGGTAGGAGGAGGAGGAGGAGGAGAAGATTGTGTTGAACAATGTCTTTAGGGACGCCAGGTCCCAGGGGTGGACTCCCGCGATGGGCCTGGAGCCACTTTCGTTAAGGAACTTGGTACTTTCGACAGTGTGAGGCACTTTGAGTCGCAGGATAATGTAGCACGTTTATGGTTTAGCAAGTTTAGGCCATTCTTGGCGGAACTTTGAGCGTGAGAGAGAGAACTAACACACCTCTCTCTCTCTCTCTCTCTCTCTCTCTCTCTCTCTCTCTCTCTCTCTCTCTCTCTCTCTCTCTCTCTCTCTTCGACAGGTTCCTGCTAACTTCCTTGAATTTTAAGCTCGCATCTCCCTAAAATTTCCCCACGGGTAATGATAGCAGTCTCGACCAGGTGCTTCAGTCTGGTCGTGTTCCGGAGCCTCAATTAGTTGCTCGGGGCTTCACGAGCTATACTTTTGTTCGCATGGGCATGGAGGGGTGGAAACAACGCATAAGAACGTATCTTAGCATTAATCCCCTAGGATTTTCGATCATTTGTGACTGCCTTGTCATAGCAAGGCCCCGGGAATTTCAGTCCCGTCTGGTTTCCTAAATGTGGGCGGCAGATTTCTGATTATTCTCCGATTACCCTTACGCCAGGCATCATCGTTTGATAGACGCTCCCAAGACTGAAGTAAACTGTATCCTTGTGTCCTGCTCGCGACATATATGTGGCATGTCGGAGGTATGTATGGACATGCCTAGGGGTTTACTCCCCTCCAACATCTAAGTCCACGGGAACTGGAGGAGGAGGAGGCATCAGTTATCCCACGCGCCCGCAAGGCTTTTGCCTCTCAGGGGGTCTTGTAATTTCTGGGAAAGTTTGACCACGGGGCTCGCAAGGGAGATGGTAGGGGAGGGGCCGGGCCGCCCGCTCTCGGGGTCCTCGGTGGCGGGCCGTGGGAGGGAGGCAGATGGACAGGCAGGCAAGCAGAGGCACTCTGTCTGATGAGCACCTGGCTCACCCTCTCCTTTCCCTCCCTCCCTCCCTCCCTCCCTCCCTCCCTAGCCTCTTCAAGAGAGAGAGAGGGAGGGAATACTTCCTTATGAGTACTTTGGACGGGATTTTGCCAAAGAGGCAGGACTAACGCGTAGCATAAGAGTTACGAAGGAGTCGCGTGCGTTGCGTTGACGTCCAGCGTGGGACGGTGAGGGGGTAAAGGAAAGACAAGCCACCGGGAGGGGGGCAGAATAGTGATCCTTGACAGCCACTGAAGTTGTAGCACACTCAGTAGCGGTCGCTAACCCACACGCTAAGGGTACTGGTAATATACCCTCCTGGTTGTGTTAGTTTCGATTAACATATTTACCGGACCGTCGCCATACTTAACCTCATTTAATGGGTTTTCTTTTTCTTATTTCATATATATTCATAAAAACCCTCCACCTCCGTACCCCCTGCGGTGCCACCAAACTGTTTACACCGGTCTTCCTCCCTGGAAAAACCAGTCATGCCTTTCTGCTCCAGCCACATTAATCCATGACGTTTCTGTCCTCTTGCGCAACCCACGGACAGCGCCGCTGTTACACAACTGTCGTATTCAGTTGTATAAAGTGTTCCTCCCTCCTGGCCCCCTCTCCATTTTCACGCAGCCTTGTGTATTTTTAACCTTTTTTTTTTTTCATTTCTTTGGTGACACTGGTGATTCCAGTACCCTGTCGTCCTCTGGGTTCTGGAAGAGAGAACGGGGCTGGAAACAATGTGAAAACATAACAAGCGTCATCCATTGGATGTTGAGATCAATGTTTTTTTCCCAAGATGGAGGACCTGGGTCTTGGCAGAGAAGGTGGGAGAGGCCGTCCTAGGTAGAAAATGATAAAAAAGAAAATGTGTTTATCTCCAGTGGGATGTATACAGAGTTCCGCGCCTCGTTGCTATAGTCTACAGCGTCGCAGATGAGAATTTAGTTACGTCTAACTTGATGGACGAGAGTAGCGTCTCGCTCTTAACGTAATTTGCAGAGATGGTATTATGTTCCCATCACGTCGCCCTCGGCGTGGGTTCCGCTCTCGGGTAAGTTACCTCCTTCGGCTGTAGCGGTACGATCCTCGTGCGTAGTGGTACGATCCACGCCGACGACGGAAGCACGATCGTTTGAGCGCGACGGGACGACCCCTCGAGCGCAGCGGTGCGATCCCTCGAGCGCGACGTGTTGGTTCGATTCTTGAGTACGACGGTGGAATGCTTAGAACGCGACGGGACGATCCGTCAGGTGCACAACGGTACGATCCGTCAGGTGCACGATGGTACGACACGTCAGGTGCACGACGGTACGATCCGTCAGGTGCACGACGGTACGACACGTCAGGTGCACGACGGTACGATCCGTCAGGTGCGCGACGGTACACTGTCAGAACTCGAAGGCACGACCTCCTTTGTGTATGATGGTCGAGGGAGGATGGGTCAGGTCAAAGTCCAAAGCCATCGTACCCATGAGTCGCACCGGAGTCGTACGCAAGCCGCTGTGTTGACCTCACATCACTGGGATTATTTCACGCTGAACCCCAGCTGACCTGGTTGATGAGGGTCATCACGCTGACCTGGTTGGAGAGGGCCATCACCACGCTGACCCCAAGTGATTTGGCTGAAGAGGGTCATCAGGACCCCAGCTAACCTGGCTGAAGAGGGTCACCACGCTGACCCCAAGTGACCTGGTTTAAGAGGATTATAATGACCTGGTTCCTGAACTCCGAAAGTGACCAGGTCGAGAACGCCTTTTATTCTTCTTTTTAGGTTCTCCTGAAGTGGGAGTTGGTGTTCTGTTGAAGCTCCGAGGTACAGGCCACTTGTAGCAGAGGGAGGGCCCGTCCCAGGGAGGGCCCGTCCCACACGCCTGCTTGAGACGCAGGTTCGAATCCTCCATCTTTTGCAGGTGGCCTGGTGAACTTTCTTTTTTTTTTTTTTTTGTGGGTGAGGAAGTCCGCGTCACAGGAGGAGGAGGGAGGCAAGTGTCCAGTAAATACAATAGTCCCTTCCGTTTTCCGCCTGGCTGGGCCCCTTTTCGGAAAGATGCTGTGTGTGTGTGTGTGTGTGTGTGTGTGTGTTTGTGTCTTATAGAAAACGCGGAGCGGTTTGGTTGATTCAGACCTGACGGAAGAATATACTTTTTGTCCTCGAAGCCAATTGTTATCCTCATACGAATTACATTTATCTCATAACATGTTCTATCATTACTCTCTATAATGTTCCAAATACTTTACTCCATAAACTGTTCCCTGAATATTTCCATTATAAAGCCCCTGATTACATTCTCTTAACATTCCTGAATTACATTCCCATTAAACTGTTCCGATTCATTACTCTTATACTGTTCCTGAATTACATTTACTCTCCATTATAACATGTTCCCCTGAATTACATTTACTCTCCATTATAACATGTTCCCCTGAATTACATTTACTCTCTGTTATAACATGTTCCCCTGAATTACATTTACTCTCCATTATAACATGTTCCCCTGAATTACATTTCTCTCCATTATAACATGTTCCCCTGAATTACATTTACTCTCTCCATTCCTGATAATTCTCCATATCTGTTCCCCTAATCATTCCTACAGTCCGAATTACATTTCTCTCCATTCATTCCTGAATTAATTACTTCATATAGTTCCCTGAATTACATTTACTCTGACTCCATTACTTTACCTCATTAACATGTTCCCCTGAATTACATTTTCTCATTACTTTCCTGTTCTTTTTCTAACATGTTCCAATACATTACTCATTATGTTCCCCTGAATTACATTTACCCTCCATTAAATGCTAATTACATTCTTGTTAAACAGTCCCCTGAATTACATACTTTTACTTCTGAATACATTTACCCATTATAACATGTTCCCCTGAATAATTACCTCATTATAACATTCCTGATTACATTCTCTCATTAAATTCAATACATACCATACGTTCCCCTGAATTTTACTGTTAACATTCCCTATTACTTACCCTCATTAAATGTCCGAATTACATTTTTTTATATGTTCTGAATTACTTACTCATTAATAACTTGATGCATACTGGTATAAGTAAGTGGAACTTGCATTTGTGTTCTCAACCGAAGGTTTGTGTGAACACTCACCTCTCTCTACAAAGTCTTTAGGTATGATTTTACGCTCTTAAAAACGGCAAAGTAGTCATTAGGTTCAAGGGCTCTATAAGTTCCATGAACTCGGATTGAATCTTTCCAGCCGTACGGATGGTCTGGAGGTCCTGGAAAGTACTGGAACTCCGAACGCCAAGTGACTCCTCCTTCGTCAGTGTGGTTGGCGCACCTGGATCTTTAACCTCTCTCTCTCTCCCTCTCTCTCTCTCTCTCTCTCTCTCTCTCTCTCTCTCTCTCTCTCTCTCTCTCTCTCTCTCTCTCTCGTGGATATATATATTTTTTATTTCCCTCCTTTTTCTTGTCGTTTCTTATCTTACAGCTCTCTTACCTCACTCGCCGGGGTAAGCCTCTTTTGTTGGCTGGCGTCTCCCTAGGGGAGGAGGGAGGGGAGGTGTTTCTAAGGGCGTGAACTGGTGGTGGAGGATGTTGGGATCGAGAGAGTGGGGTGGGGGATGGATGTGGGTCTGGAAATGAGACTGGAATGATAACTCATGCGGAAGGCAGGTGTTGAAAGCCTCGCCCGGTGGGTGTTTGTGTCTATGGAGGGCCTAGGGTGTGGGGGAAAGGGGGGTTTGTCTTATGGGAGTGTTCGGGCGGTGTTTGGTCGAATGCAGGCAACTAAGTGGCGTGCTAAGTGGGTGCGCGTATCTGTCTCAAATTTACGCTTTTGAGTCAAACCGCGCATGCCCAGTGCACCATTAGGGAATACCAGTAGATGCGTAGACACCAGAAGTAACAGATACGGAACGGATGAAGTTTACCAGTTACAAGATACAGAAATCCTTCTCTTAAACCCTTCCAGCTGGACGATATGACCTTACGGTTCATGTCAAAGGTCGCACCGTCGTGCTCAAGGGTCGAACCCATGTCTCGTTCAGAGAGTTGATATGCGACGCATCACCGGGGTTGGTCCCTCGGTTCCTCCCTCCCTCCCTTCCTTTCCTTCCGTAAACAACGAAAGAATCGCCTTTATTTTTTTTTAAGCTTTCCTCACTCGTGCGGGAAGCTCTCCCCATTTTCGTCCCGTTTTGGAAAAAAATGGGTCACGGAACTGTATGGGAGACTGGAGAGAGAGAGAGGAGAGAGAGAGAGAGAGAGAGAGAGAGAGAGGGTCATCGTCTCGCCAAGTTTACACCGTAAAAAAAGCTTTTATTTTTTTTCCTCTTAAGTGCTCATACCTTCTTGGGATGCTGTAAAGTTATTCAGCGTCCCGTGAACACTTTGTGTCTTTTTCTGCTGGTGTTGAGAGGGAGGGAATGCTGTGTGTGGGAAGGCTCGCTGACTCTCACTGCGTAAACTCTCGGTCAGGCGAGCGTAAAAAAGATGATGTCAGTGAGCAACGATTATCACTCTGTGGGCAAAAAAGAGCCACTGCTGTGTCATGTATAGACGTATGGTTGGAAAGCCTCGTGGTCATAGTGCAGTTAGGTACTTATCAGTTTTCTCACATCATTTCCAGTTTGGATTGCCTTTCGTATCTGAATTTTCATCCCATATTGCCTCGTTTTCCTTTTGTTTTTCCCGCTCTGGTTTCCCATGTTCTTTCACTGCCCAATTCCTCTTGTCATTCTCCCAGTTCTTCTGTTTCCCCTCTTCTCTCTCTCATCTAATCGTTCCATTACTCGCATGCTTCATCTGCTCGTGTTCTCCTCTCCTTGTCCATCTCCCTAGCTTTATTTCCCCCTCCCCCCCTCCTTTTTTTTGAGTCTCCTTCGTGTCCCCTCCACCTGGTCGTGGCGGAGGGAGGGAGGGAGGGAAGACGCCCACCCACCTCCTATATATTGCAACAGTGGGCCGGTGAGCCAGGGGAAGATATCGATTGTGTTGTCCCGCTGTGGACCTGGAGGCATCTGTCCGATTCCCTCGTCGACTGCCATCCCCACCGGCATACCTGGGGGCATATACACACACCCCCCTCCCTGACGTTATATATAAACAGGTTAAGAGCGGACTTGACTTCATGTATCTCTGGTATGACAAATGGGATTGAATTCACATCAAGTCGTGCGGACTCGCGACGTCAGATTCTAAAAGAAAGAATCAGAGGAATTTCTCAAGCCAACGTCGTGAACTTGGTTTCGGACGAAGGCTCGAGGTGATGCAATGGGACGGACGTCTGTGTGTCATTTCCCTGTTTTCCATATCGTGGATATATATATATATATATATATATATATATATATATATATATATATATATATATATATATATATATAATGTTTGTCCGACGCATTGTTGGCTCTCGGGGTTCGCTAGAGATCATGATACATGGTTCTTTAACACGTACGAAAGCAGTGGTGTGACCGCTAAAAAGGGGTATTTGTATTCCCTGGTAGAAGACAAAAAAATAAGATGCCACACGTCATCACGTTGTTCATTCCTCCGTGGTTCTTGAAGGGCGCGCGGTCTCCGTCCGCCCGTCTGGGGGGGAGGCGCTCTCCCCCCCACCTTCCCAAATATTTGGCTACGTCGTCCCCAGCGAGCCAATTGGTTGTGGTCTCGAGGGTGTGCCGGGGCGATCTTGGCGGACGGCTTGATCCATCGGGCGTCACTTCGCGGATGGGGAAAGAGGCCTTAGACTCGAACCCTCTTGGAGGGGTGTGGGAATTCGTACTGCATGTGTGTGTGTCTGTGTCTGTGTATAATGTATGAGTATGCTCCATATGTATGCGTATGCGCGCACCTTTTTCACCCTGGCACACACAACACTTGTCATATATCTTGTTTTGAGAACCAGAGAAAAATGACTTCCGTGTGCGACATCTGGGTTCCGAAAGGGATTAATTTCTCTTTCGTGTCTGTTGTATTTCGTGCCTCGCATTTGCTTGGTGAGGGGAAGTCTTTGGGGATGTCTTGCCTCCACTGCGCGGGCTAGGCCCAGCCTTCTGGCGATGATATCTTACGCTGTGGCTTCTTCCAGGTGCGGCTTGGTGCTGTGGTATCACGTTTTCCAGGTGTGGTAATCCTACAGGTGTGTCCATCTTCCAGTTGTGGCGTTCCCACCGGATGTGGAGTCCTGCCGGTGCGGCGGGGGTTGTGGCAGAGTCCTTGACGATGGTGGGGATGTCTTTGAGCTTGTGGTGAGCGAAGGAGGCTTGTTGGTTCACCACGCCCACTCTTTCGTGAGCGTTTCGTGAGGTGGAGGATGTGTCTGTGGTCACCATTTCCCCCACCATCATCCATGGCCATATCTCCTAAGTATTGCCTTTTGCCTGATTTTTCCAGCGTAGTTGTCCAGGACCATCATCCCATTACGACTTCGAGGACCATCTGTCCCTTGCGTTTTCCAGGGCCGTCTTCTCCTCGGTTCGTCCAGGGCTGCTGGCTTCCCTTTGCGCCTTCTAAGACCATCTTCCCATTGCGTCTTCCAGGATCACTTCTGCTCTTCAAGCATTTCCCTCGTGTCTTCCAGCATTTCACATGCGTCCGATCATTCTTCCCTTCAAGCATCCTCGTGTCTTCCAGGACCATTTTCACATTGCGTCTTCCAGGATCATCTCCTTACCTCTCAAGCATCTCCCGTGTCTTCCAGGACATTTCACATGCGTCTCCGACATCTCTCGCCTCTCAGAACCACCATCAAACCCCTTCCTTGCGTCTTCCAGGACCATATTCATTCATCGTCACCGTCTCTTCCAGCAAGGCTTCCCCTCCTCTTCATGCTCGCTGGCCCAAGTTACGTACACCATACAGCCTTCTTTGTGGGCTTTGTTTGTGTTTTCTAACACCACTAATTACTCTTTTATCCCGGCCGGCTTATAAGCTCGTTAAAGTGGGGCTAGGTTTCGGAATGAGAGTGGAAACTGTTGGCTCGTTTCTCTTTTCACTTTTTTTTTATATATATATCTCGGAAAAGTAACTTTAATGTCGTTATAAATAGAGGTTGAGTCTCCTTGATGTGGGATGGGTGTGCGTATGTACGCTAACGGTGTTGGGAACTTGGCATCATCTCGCATTCACTCTGACGCCGAAGGACTTAACTTTTTCGTGGATTTCCCGGGTGTCATTCTCGTGGTTGTGGAGCAGCGGGGTTATTCCGTGGGCGGCCCGCGGGCCAAATCCGGCCCTTGAGTGGTTTTTCATTGGCCCTTTGACAGAATCAGAGGAATTACGGTAAATTAATGAAATTGTTCAGTTATTCGAGCGCTTACGAAATTTTACGTAAGTGGATTTTTTTTATCGTGACCGACTGTATTAATCAGCCGAGCTAAAACATGTGATCAACTGTAGTAATTAGTCAAAGAAGAATGGAGGAAATGTTAATGTATGGCCCTTCCATCAGTTTGAGTTTCACACTCCGACCTCACACCTCCAAGTGATTGCGCACAGCCCCTGTGGAGGGTGGAGGTGGACTTGGTGTGGGAAGGCGTAGTGCTCAACGCTGCCGGAGCTCCGTCGATGTACGGAGGATCACAGAGGACTTCCGACAGGAGCAGACCCACAGGGGGAAGGTGCCCGTTGCAAGGCCGTTCGGGAGGGCGATGACGGGGGGGTGGGGGTGGGGGAGGGGGGCGCATGACACAGATGGATGCCCTCCAATTAATTCAAGTCTTTCATGCTGGCCTTTGATAACAATGGAAAACGAACGGGGCGTGAAGAGTCTCTCTCTCTCTCTCTCTCTCTCTCTCTCTCTCTCTCTCTCTCTCTCTCTCTCTCTCTCTCTCTCTCTCTCTCTCTCTCTCTCTCTCTCTCTCCTTCTTCTGGGCGTATTTATCTTGCTAATTTTAGTTCTGTCTGGTTTCCCCCCCCCCTCCCTCCGTCAGTGTGTGTGTGTGTGTGTGTGTGTGTGTGTGTGTGTGTGTGTGTTGTGAGGGGTCATGACCGCGGGAGATCTGTGTGCCATTTGCATGCATGCAAGGGCCCGCCGCCCCCCCCCCCTCACACACGTATATGTATGCACCGAAGAGATGTATATATATGTATGTATTTTTATAGTCCTGTCTCATCATGTCATTCATGTGAGTCATGGATACTGGGAGTATATATATAATATATATATATATATATATATATATATATGTATATTATACATGTGTATGGGTGTTGTCATTCTTCGTCTGTTCTTCGCTACTCGCAAGCGAGACGCACAAAGCAAAAAAAAAAAAAAATATATATATATATATATATATATATATATATATATATATATATATATATATATATTCTTCATATACTTGTCGCGTCTCCCTTAGCGAGGTACGAGAACAGAAAAGATGCACCACCACATACACTGTGTATACATACAGCACACCGCAATAAAATACTATAATCTAATATATTTATTCACAGACATTTTTTACATTACCAATTCAACTGTCTGCCCTATTGATCCACGCATATATATAATATATAATATAATATAATATAATATATTTTTTTTTTTTTTTTTTTATTTTTTTTTTTATTTTTTTTTGTCGTTGTCTCCCGCGTTTGCGAGGTAGCGCAAGGAAACAGACGAAAGAAATGGCCCAACCCACCCCCATACACATGTATATACATACGTCCACACACGCAAATATACATACCTACATAGCTTTCCATGGTTTACCCCAGACGCTTCACATGCCCTGATTCAATCCACTGACAGCACGTCAATCCCGGTATACCACATCGATCCAATTCACTCTATTCCTTGCCCGCCTTTCACCCTCCTGCATGTTCAGGCCCCGATCACACAAAATCTTTTTCACTCCATCTTTCCACCTCCAATTTGGTCTCCCACTTCTCCTCGTTCCCTCCACCTCCGACACATATATCCTCTTGGTCAATCTTTCCTCACTCATTCTCTCCATATGCCCAAACCATTTCAAAACACCCTCTTCTGCTCTCTCAACCACGCTCTTTTTATTTCCACACATCTCTCTTACCCTTACGTTACTTACTCGATCAAACCACCTCACACCACACATTGTCCTCAAACATCTCATTTCCAGCACATCCATCCTCCTGCGCACAACTCAATCCATAGCCCACGCCTCGCAACCATACAACATTGTTGGAACCACTATTCCTTCAAACATACCCATTTTTGCTTTCCAAGATAATGTTCTCGACTTCCACACATTCTTCAAGGCTCCCAGGATTTTCGCCCCCTCCCCCACCGTATGATCCACTTCCGCTTCCATGGTTCCATCCACTGCCAGATCCACTCCCAGATATCTAAAACACTTTACTTCCTCCAGTTTTTTCCATTCAAACTTACCTCCCAATTGACTTGACCCTCAACCCTACTGTACCTAATTACCTTGCTCTTATTCACATTTACTCTTAACTTTCTTCTTTCACACACTTTACCAAACTCAGTCACCAGCTTCTGCAGTTTCTCACATGAATCAGCCACCAGCGCTGTATCATCAGCGAACAACAACTGACTCACTTCCCAAGCTCTCTCATCCCCAACAGACTTCATACTTGCCCCTCTTTCCAAAACTCTTGCATTCACCTCCCTAACAACCCCATCCATAAACAAATTAAACAACCATGGAGACATCACACACCCCTGCCGCAAACCTACATTCACTGAGAACCAATCACTTTCCTCTCTTCCTACACGTGCACATGCCTTACATCCTCGATAAAAACTTTTCACTGCTTCTAACAACTTGCCTCCCACACCATATATTCTTAATACCTTCCACAGAGCATCTCTATCAACCTATCATATGCCTTCTCCAGATCCATAAATGCTTCATACAAATCCGTTTGCTTTTCTAAGTATTTCTCACATTCTTCAAAGCAAACACCTGATCCACACATCCTCTATATATATATATATATATATATATATATATATATATATATATATATATATATATTTATGAAGAATATCTCGGGGCCTTTTTTTCGGGCCCTTTTTTTTCCTTTACCAAGAGATAAAGTCATCCCTGGATTTTCCCTTTTTAAGTTACCATTATACTCTCTCTCTCTCTCTCTCTCTCTCTCTCTCTCTCTCTCTCTCTCTCTCTCTCTCTCTCTCTCTCTCTCGCCCGCAGTGATAACCGCCAATCTCTCAAAGGGAAAGAATAAAGCCATTTGCATATGGAAAGGGCTTTTTTTTGGGGGGGAAGCATTAAAAAGGCAAATGATATAATTTGGCGTTTTAATCGCTGTAATATGCATAAGGTGAATTACATTTTTTTTTTTTTTCAAATTTCAACACAAAGGCTGGTTTAGCGTTGCCGTGGTTGGACTGGCGGTGGGAGGGGAGCAGCGTTGCGTGTTGACTGCGTGGAGGAGCACGTTGCCGTGTTGACTGGCGGTGGGAGGGGAGCAACGTTGCGTGGTTGGACTGGCGGTGGGAGGGGAGCAGCGTTGCCGTGGTTGGACTGGCGGTGGGAGGGGAGCAACGTTGCTGTGGTTGGACTGGCGGTGGGAGGGGAGCAGCGTTGCTGTGGTTGGACTGGCGGTGGGAGGGGAGCAGCGTTGCCGTGGTTGGACTGGCGGTGGGAGGGGAGCAGCGTTGCCGTGGTTGGTTGGTTGATGGGGGTGGGGAAGTCACATGACAGTGTACTGTTTCTGTATTTCTGTATTCAGTCATTGAAATGGTATTTTGAGTGGCGCTTTGGGATTATTGAGGTGGGTTTATATGGGAAGAATGTGAGCGAGAATGGTGGTGGTAGTAGAAGTAGTAGTTAGCGAATAAGGGAGAGTGATTGAGAGAGAGAGAGAGAGAGAGCAGGGGAGGGGAGGTGAATTTGTATATCAGGGAAGGGGAGAGAGAGAGAGAGAGAGAGAGAGAGAGAGAGAGAGAGAGAGAGAGAGAGAGAGAGAGGGAGAGAGAGAGAGCGAATAAGGGAGAGTGATTGGGAGAGAGAGAGAGAGAGCAGGGGAGGGGAGGTGAATTTGTATATCAGGGAAGGGAGAGAGAGAGGAGAGAGAGAGAGAGAGAGAGAGAGAGAGAGAGAGACATGGGAGCGCGTGAGTGAGATTGGCCTGTTGAGTGAGAGGCAACGAGTTGAGTGAGAGTGATAGAGGGCGGGGTGGCTCAGGTGGGGAGTGAGTGAGAGTGATTGAATGTGACTGAGTGGAGGGGTCGGAGGGAGAGGTAGGTGCCAGGGAGGGTGGCCAGCTCGAGGCGGTGGAATATCACACTGCCACCTTTAAGAGATTTCTCGTCTCCTCCCACAACCGGAGCCTCCACCTCCCTAGCACCGCTCCAGCCCCACCACACCCCTGGCGACACCGTCCTGGCTAACGCATTCCCTGGCGACCACATCCCTGGCGACCACACCCCTGGCGACCACATCCTGGACCCCTTACCACCCCCACCTTGGCACCACCCGGCACCACACCCTGGCTACCACACCCGGCAACCATCCCTGGCACCACATCCCTGGCTACCACATCCCTGCCCCACCACAACCCTTGGTTAGCACACTCCTGGCTACTACGCCCCTGGTACCAAGTGCACTTTCGTGTGATAATCACATCATCAGGGGAAATACAAGAAAGAAATATGACAGTCAGTTGATATACAACGAAGAGACGTAGCTAGGACGCCATTTGGTAAACACGTGACTGCCAGAAATATATATATATTATATATATATATATATATATATTATATATATATATATATATATCCCTAAATTTTTATCCTCCTAACTTTCATACCTTCCTAAACCTTTAATTAGCCTCCCTTAACCTTTCATAACCTCCCTAAACCTTTCATAACCTCCCTTAACCTTTTATAGCCAAACGTAACCTTTCATAGTCTCCCTTAACCTTCCATAGTCTGTCTAAACCTTTATCAGCCTCCCTTACTCTTTCTTAACCTCCCTTAACCTTTTCTGACCCCCTTAAACCTTCCATAGCATCCCTAAACCTTCTTTAACCACCTTTAACCTTCTTACCCTAGCCTCCCTTAACCTTCCATAGCCTCCCTAAACCTTCCATAGCCTTCCTAAAGCTTCCATAGCCTCGCTAAACCTTCCATAGCCTCCCTAAACCTTCCATAGCCTCGCTAAACCTTCCATAGCCTCCCTAAATTTTCCATAGCCTCCCTAAACGTTCCATAGCCTCCCTAAACGTTCCATAGCCTCCCTAAACGTTCCCTAGCCTCCCTAAACCTTCCATAGCCTCGCTAAACCTTCCATAGCCTCCCTAAACCTTTCATAGCCTCCTTAAACCTTCCATAGCCTCGCTAAACCTTCCTAAACCTCGCTAAACCTTTCATAGCCTCCCTAAACCTTTCATAGCCTCCCTAAACCTTCCATAGCCTCCCTAAACCTTTCATAGCCTCACTAAACCTTCCATAGCCTCCCTAAACCTTCCATAGCCTCCCTTAACCTATCATAGCCTTCCTAAACCTTCCATAGCCTCCCTTAACCTTTCATAGCCTCCCCTAACTTCCCTTAACCTTCCTTAGCCTCCCTTAACCTTCCTTAGCCTCCCTTAGCCTCCCTAAACCTTCCATAGCCTCCCTAAACCTTTCATAGCCTCCTTAAACCTTCCATAGCCTCGCTAAACCTTCCATAGCCTCGCTAAACCTTCCATAGCCTCGCTAAACCTTTCATAGCCTCCCTAAACCTTTCATAGCCTCCCTAAACCTTCCATAGCCTCCCTAAACCTTCCATAGCCTCCCTAAACCTTCCATAGCCTCCCTAAACCTTCCATAGCCTCCCTAAACCTTCCATAGCCTCCCTAAACCTTCCATAGCCTCCCTAAACTTTTATAGCCTCCCTTAACTTCCTTTAACCTTCCTTAGCCTCCCTTAACCCTCCTTGGCCTCCCGTAGCCTCCCTAAACCTTCCATAGCCTCCCTAAACCTTTCATAGCCTCCCTTAACCTTTCTTATCCTTCCTTGGCCTCCCTTAACCCTCCTTAACCTTCCTTAGCCTCCCTGAACGTTCCTTAACCTCCCTTAAACATTCCTGGACATCTTGGTTAGGTTCAAACCCCCTCCAGCACTATTGCCCCAGTCATCCGCCATCGTCTGTGTATGACCACTGACCTCGCTTTGAACTCCCAGCAGGGCGTCCGGTCGCCCCTCTTCCTCCCCATCACCACCGCCCCTTCCCTTCCCTTCCCTCCACCTCAAAGACCTCTTCCGGCTTTCCCTCCCTCCCTCCCTCCGACCCCCACACCCACACCCCCCTTCCATAAATCTCCCTTATCATTCCTTCCTTCCTTCCTCTTCTTCCTCCTCCTCCTCCTCTCCACGCACGCACGCACACACACACACACACACACACACACACACACACACACACACATACACATACACACACACACACACACACACACACACGTACGTACGTCGGTTGGCCCCCAAGGAGATGTCAAGTTGCGTGGTATGGCCAGGGGGCCGCCTGAATATATATATATCTATGTACATTGACCAGGAGACGAGTGTCGAATATATACATCGACCCGGAGATAAGTGTCGGACATATACATCGACCCGGATACGAGTGTCGAACATATACATCGACCTGGAGACGAGTGTCGAACATATACATCGACCCGGAGACGAGTGTCGAACATATACATCGACCCGGAGACGAGTGTCGAACATATACATCGACCAGGAGACGAGTGTCGGTTATATATATCGACCAGGAGACGAGTGTCGAACATATACATCGACCCGGAGACGAGTGTCGAACATATACATCGACCTGGAGACGAGTGTCGAACATATACATCGACCAGGAGACGAGTGTCGGATATATACATCGACCCGGAGACGAGTGTCGAATATATACATCGACTAGGAGACGAGTGTCGAATATCGACCATCAGACAACCCCTCCCCACTTCAACCTACTGTCCCTTCCCTGTATAGCCAGCGGCGACTTCTACTTCAAACCCCATTTCAATAATGTATCAATTATCATGGCCGGCAGGTGTGTGTGTGTTTTTCTCTCCCCCTGAACTGCGTTTAAATCGTTGAATAATCAGCGTTTGGATATTCCCGTTCTCAACTGTAGCGTTTACTGACCCACCCACCCGGCAGACTCCTGGTTGTGGTGGAGCAAGGGAGGTCCCAGGGTTCGAATCTTCGTTATCCGAACCCATTGAAAAATAGAACTCGTTTGCGTTGGTGGGGAGGTCTCTTTGAACGTAGGGGGTCCGAACCTGGGTTGCCCCGGAGCGCCATAGCGGCGCTGTGGGTGACACGGGCCTTCATAACTATACATCAAGGAAGTGTGGTGGTCATATACTACTACTCCTCCAAGGGGCCCCCCCATTTTGCCCCGTCCACCTGCAAACAGAACGATGGTGTGTGAACACCAAGGGGGCCCCATTTTGCCCCGTCCACCTGCAAACAGGACTGTGGTGTGTGAGCCCCAAGGGGCCCCCATTTTGCCCCGTTCACCTGCAAACAGAACGATGGTGTGTGAGCACCAAGGGGCCCCCATTTTGCCCCGTTCACCTGCAAACAGAACGATGGTGTGTGAGCACCAAGGGGCCCCCATTTTGCCCCGTCCACCTGCAAACAGGACGATGGTGTGTGTGAGCACCAAGGGGCCCCCATTTTGCCCCGTCCACCTGCAAACAGGACGATGGTGTGTGTGAGCACCAAGGGGCCCCCCATTTTGCCCCGTCCACCTACAAACAGGACGATGGTGTGTGTGAGCACCAAGGGGCCCCCATTTTGCCCCGTCCACCTGCAAACAGGACTGTGGTGTGTGAGCACCAAGGGGCCCCCATTTTGCCCCGTCCACCTGCAAACAGGACGATGGTGTGTGTGAGCACCAAGGGGCCCCCATTTTGCCCCGTCCACCTACAAACAGGACTGTGGTGTGTGAGCACCAAGGGGCCCCCATTTTGCCCCGTCCACCTACAAACAGGACGATGGTGTGTGTGAGCACCTCCAAGATTACACCGTTATCCCTCCGTCCTCCAAGCCACTATCACTGTATGTGAGATCCTTCCCTACAAAACAGTGCTGGTGTTTGGAGGAGGACCCCCCTTCCCCCACTCCAAGAACCATAGCCTCTCCCGTCCTCTCTCTCTTCTCCTCTCTCTCTCTCTCTCCTCTCTCTCTCTCTCCTCTCTCTCTCTCTCTCTCTCTCTCTCAGACCCGTCTCCCAGCGCCCTCCCTCCCCATCCCCCCTCACCCCGGGGAGTGTAATAACTCCCTCACATATTCATGAGCAATAATAGATTAAGTCCCCTCTCCCCAATCCCCCTTTCTTCTTCCCCTCCCTCCCCCCCTCCAGACAGCCTTAACCTCCCCTGCTGGGGAGGAAAGGGAAAGGGAAGTTAGGGAGGGAGGAGGAGGGACTAGTTTGTGGTTTTGTGTGTGTTTTGGGTGATTTTTTTTTTTTTGTTATATGTTTATATAAGTTGGAAACCAGCATCTTGTATTTGTTTGTGGGGGTGTGTGTGTGTGTTGTGGTGGAAGTATATTATATATATATATATATATATATAATATATAAAATATATAAAAATATATATATATATATATATATATATAGCCCAGGTGTTGTGATGGCCGGCTCTTGGGTTATGGTGGTCTGTGGCAGTTTGTTTCGTCACATGTACAAAGACCCTTTACCCTTAATTTGTATAAATCTCTCTCTCTCTCTCTCTCTCTCTCTCTCTCTCTCTCTCTCTCTCTCTCTCTCTCTCTCTCTCTCTCTCTCTCTCTCACACACACACACACACACACACACACACACACACACACACACACACACACACACACACGTCGCTGTAGTAGAACACAGTAACATCACACCACGCGATGGAATGCAGCGAAAGACAGACCACCACAACGCTCCATTGAGCGGGTTTATGACGCTGGAAGACACGGGGGGGAAACTCGCATGTTTCTGTCGTCAGTAAAGTTCGAATGTAAAACGTAATTAAAAAATGCTACTTTGGGAGTATGTGATCCATGGCAACCCCGTGATCAAAGTGCCATATTGGCTGGATTTCTAATTTCTGCCCCGGTAAGATGACAGAAACCTTATTTATGCCTCTTAGATTCTGTTGATTTACCTATGTGGAGATCTGTTCCAGGGAGAGAGAATATGGAGGGTACTTTTTGTGGACTTGCCCTAAAGTATTTGATGAAATTAGATCAGCTGCTGAGTTTGGTTAAAGAAAACGGCGAGATAAAAATGTTAAGGGTATACTAGGGAAAATGGCTCTAAGCGGTTCCGTTGTAGCTAACAGAAGGTTCAAAGAAGCACCAGATGTAATCATATTGGTTCAGAGAAGCTCCAAATGTAATCATGAAGGTTTATAGAAGCTCCAAATGTAATCATATAGGTTCAAAGAGGTTCTAAATGTAATCATAAAGGTTCAGAGAGGTTTTAAATGTAATTATGATGGTCCAGAGAGGTTTCAAATGTAATCATGAAGGTTCATAGAAGCTCCAAATGTAATCCTGAAGGTTTATAGAAGCTCCAAATGTAATGATAAAGGTTCAAAGAGGTTCTAGATGTAATCATAAAGGTTCAAAGAGGTTCTAAATATAATCATAAAGGTTCAAAGAGGTTCTAAATATAATCATAAAGGTTCAGAGAGGTTCTAAATGTAATCATGATGATCCATAGAGGCTCCAAAATGTAATCATGAAGGCTGAAAGAGGTTCCCAATGGAATCATGTCTAAATGTAATTAGGTCTGGAGGGGAAGGAGCCGGGTCGTCTTGGAAGGTGCTACAGAAAACCTGATTAGCATTGACTCTCTGTTTATGATAATGACGTCAGACGCCCCGTAGACGTATAGGTATGACAAGAACGTTATACAGGGTAACGAAAGAGGGAAGTGTGAGGCGCAAGAGACATCGAAATTACGAGAGAGAGAAAAAAAAGAAAAAGAAAAATGAACAGGATTTGCTGAAGGGAGGGGGACCACCTGGTGGAAGTTGTTTTAGAGACATGTGAGGAAATAAGTGTGTGTGTTTGTGTGTGTGTGTGTGTGTGTGTGTGTGTGTGTGTGCGCTCCCCGCTGAGTTCTAGCGGAGACTCAACGGAGTTGATTGGGGTTCCGCCGCGGGTCCGTGGGTAAAGTCGCATCGACGCCGTTTGACTGAAGCGGGATTCGAGTCGTTCTTAAGAGGGTTGAGGCCTCATTCCCATGGGGTGATGGTGGTGTTTGATCCCCAGGGTCGAAACCCCGTTGGGGGGTTTTTAGCCAGCCCATCTGATCACACCCGTCACTTGCCATCGCCTACCCTCCTCCTCCTCCCGTCTCCCTCTCCCACTCTTCTGCGTGTCGCCATTTATGCCCTCCGGCTCTCTCTCTCTCTCTCTCTCTCTCTCTCTCTCTCTCTCTCTCTCTCTCTCTCTCTCTCTCTCTCTCTCTCTCTCTCTCTCTCTCTTATTCCCCCGTCTCTTTACCTCGGCTCAACGTAATCCAACCTCCACCTCCTCCTCCAGTAGCAGTAAGAGCACCTCCTCCACCTCCTCCTCCAGTAGCAGTAAGAGCACCTCCTCCACCACCTCCTCCTCCAACAGTAAGAGCACCTCCTCCAGTAGCAGTAAGAGCAGCTCCTCCACCACCTCCTCCAGTAGCAGTAAAAGCACCTCCTCCTCATGCAGAAGCAGTAAGAGCACCTCCTCCTCCTCCAGTAGCAGTAAGAGCACCTCCTCCCCCTCCTCCAGTAGCAGTTAAGAGCACCTCCACCACCTCCACCAGTAGCAGTAAGAGCACCTCCTCCACCTCCTCCTCCTCCAGTAGCAGTTAAGAGCACCTCCTCCTCCTCCGGTAGCAGTAAGAGCACCACCTCCTCCTCCAGTAGCAGTAAGAGCACCTCCTCCACCTCCTCCTCCTCCAGTAGCAGTAAGAGCACCTCCTCCACCTCCTCCTCCTCCAGTAGCAGTTAAGAGCACCTCCTCCTCCTCCGGTAGCAGTAAGAGCACCACCTCCTCCTCCAGTAGCAGTAAGAGCACCTCCCTCCACTCCTCCTCCTCAGTAAGCAGTAAGAGCAACCTCCTCCTCCTCCGGTAGCAGTAAGAGCACCACCTCCTCCTCCAGTAGCAGTAAGAGCACCTCCTCCACCTCCTCCTCCTCCAGTAGCAGTAAGAGCACCTCCTCCTCCTCCGGTAGCAGTAAGAGCACCACCTCCTCCTCCAGTAGCAGTAAGAACACCTCCTCCACCTCCTCCTCCTCCAGTAACAGTAAGAGCACCCCTCCTCCTCCGGTAGCAGTAAGAGCACCCCTCACCTCCTCCACCTCCTCCTCCAGTAGCAGTAAAGCATCTCCACCACCTCCTCCAGTACAGTAAGAGCACCGCCTCCACCTCCTCCTCCAGTAGCAGTAAAGCACCACCTCCTCCCCTCCTCTCACACCTCTTATCGTAAAGCACTCTCCTCCTCCCCTCCTCCTCCTCCAGTAGCAGTAAAGCACTCCTCCACCTCCCCCTCCATAGCAGTAAGAGCACCTCCTCCTCCTCCGGTAGCAGTAAGAGCACCACCCTCCTCCTCCAAATAGCAGTAAGAGCACCTCCCCACCTCCTCCTCCTCCGTACATAAGAGCACCTCCTCCTCCTCCGGTAGCAGTAAGAGCACCACCTCCTCCTCCAGTAGCAGTAAGAACACCTCCTCCACCTCCTCCTCCTCCAGTAACAGTAAGAGCACCTCCTCCTCCTCCGGTAGCAGTAAGAGCACCTCCTCCACCTCCTCCTCCAGTAGCAGTAAGAGCATCTCCACCACCTCCTCCAGTAGCAGTAAGAGCACCGCCTCCACCTCCTCCTCCAGTAGCAGTAAGAGCACCACCTCCTCCTCCTCCAGTAGCAGTAAGAGCACCTCCACCACCTCCTCCTCCAGTAGCAGTAAGAGCACCTCCTCCTCCTCCGGTAGCAGTAAGAGCACCACCTCCTCCTCCGGTAGCAGTAAGAGCACCACCTCCTCCTCCAGTAGCAGTAAGAGCACCTCCACCACCTTCTCCAGTAGCAGTAAGAGCACCTCCTCCACCTCCTCCTCCAGTAGCAGTAAGAGCACCTCCTCCTCCTCCGGTAGCAGTAAGAGCACCTCCTCCTCCTCCGGTAGCAGTAAGAGCACCACCTCCTCCTCCAGTAGCAGTAAGAGCACCTCCTCCACCACCTCCTCCTCCAGTAGCAGTAAGAGCACCGCCTCCACCTCCAGTAGCAGTAAGAGCACCTCCTCCTCATGCAGAAGCAGTAAGAGCACCACCTCCTCCTCTAGTAGCAGTAAGAGCACCTCCTCCTCCTCCGGTAGCAGTAAGAGCACCACCTCCTCCTCCAGTAGCAGTAAGAGCACCTCCTCCACCACCTCCTCCTCCAGTAGCAGTAAGAGCACCTCCTCCACCACCTCCTCCAGTAGCAGTAAAAGCACCTCCTCCTCATGCAGAAGCAGTAAGAGCACCTCCACCTCCTCCAGTAGCAGTAAAAGCACCTCCTCCTCATGCAGAAGCAGTAAGAGCACCTCCACCTCCTCCAGTAGCAGTAAGAGCACCTCCTCCACCACCTCCTCCTCCAGTAGCAGTTAAGAGCTGCCTGCTATCCATCATTTGCCCACACCGTCCTCGCTTCTGCCTCCCTTCCCCGGCACGTACACTCCCTCCTCCATCCCTTGCCCCTTCGTCAACCCACCCGTCACCCACACCCTTCACCACTACCACCACCACCCCTCTCCCACTTTCCCATCCATCATGGTATCCAGGGAGAGAGAGAGAGAGAGAGAGAGAAGAGAGAGAGAGAGGGTGGTAGCTTTCAGGGGCTTTTATCAGTATGTCGCTGGTGGCGTGTAATTTCCCGGGATTTAGGGCTTTATGATGTCACGACCGGCGTAGGTTTGGCACTGTCTAGCAGGCTCACCAAGGACCGTTTTCTTCTTAAGGTTTTCAAGGGCTTTGTGCGTGTGTGTGTGTGTGTGAGAAGGGAGGTAGAAGGGAGTGTATTTGTGTGGGAAAGGGAGGTAGAAGGGTGCGTGTGTATGTGTGTGTGTGTGTGTGGTGTGTGTGTGTGTGGAATGATAGTGAGAGGTGAGGATAATGTAGATAATCGGCCCTCACCCAACCCAGGTCTCCGGCCTCCTCACGGGGCTGATGGGCAAGTGCGCAACCAGTGTTAGGTCAAGTCTCTCTCAGCTCTCTCGTAGTAGAACGCACATGGTAATCACAGCCACACACACACACACACACACACACACACACATACACAGAGAGAGAGAGAGAGTGATTCTCGCCGAGTGATCTCTTCACACCCTCGTCTGTGTCATCTAATTACATATTCCTCACCCTTCTGGTTTCTGGGCCATTCCAGTTCGGCGTGAGTAATGCGTCAGTGGGACATATTCCCTTTTATTTTAAAGTCTTCAGATGTAGGGGGGAGGAGGAGAAAGAGGGGTTTGAATGGAAAGGCGAAAGAGACATTGAATTTATTGATTAAGAAATTGTGTGTTCGGTTTTGGACAGGTGTGTGTGTGTGTGTGTGTGTTTATATACATGTAATATTCTTACCAACTCCTGAGTTATGTCTTGCAAGATAAAGTGGTTCACCAAGCACTTGAAGAACGGGTGAATAACTTTATATTTTCTTGAAGGACTCTCGACCTTCAGTGTGGCATGACTCGACCATCAGTGTGGCATGACTCGACCTTCAGTGTGGCATGACTCGACCTTCAGTGTGGCATGACTCACCTTCATTGGTGACCGATCAATGTTGGCATGACTCGACCTTCAATGTGGCATGACTCGACCTTCAGTGTGGCATGACTCGACCTCAGTGTGGCATGACTCGACCATCAGTGTGGCATGACTCGACCTTCAGTGTGCATGACTCGACCATCGTGTGCATGACTCGACCATCAGTGTGGCATGACTCGACCATCAGTGTGGCATGACTCGACCTTTAGTGTGGCATGACTCGACCATCAGTGTGGCATGACTCGACCATCAGTGTGGCATGACTCGACCATCAGTGTGGCATGACTCGACCATCAGTGTGGCATGACTCGACCTTCAGTGTGGCATGACTCGACCTTCAGTGTGGCATGACTCGACCTTCAGTGTAGCATGACTCGACCATCAGTGTGGCATGACTCGACCTTCAGTGTGGCATGACTCGACCTTCAGTGTGGCATGACTCGACCTTCAGTGTGGCATGACTCGACCTTTAGTGTGGCATGACTCGACCATCAGTGTGGCATGACTCGACCTTTAGTGTGGCATGATTCGACCTTCAGTGTGGCATGACTCGACCATCAGTGTGGCATGACCATCAGTGTGGCATGCTAACACCAGTTGCTGTGATCGATAGTTTAGAAGGGAAAATAGTTAACGATATACAGATAATGGTAGATATAGATAGATCGACGCATTGCTGTCACTGTGTCTCCTTTATATGAATGATGCTGGCCCGTGTTCACGTTGTGTGTTTACCTTCGGTATCGTCATTCTGTTGAGATGAAGCCAACCAGGTGATTTTAACTTCAGGTTAACTTTGACACGTCTGGCTTCGTGGGCATTTCCTATATCCACATTTTGAATGTCTGGCGTCCTCTCTTGCATTGCTGAAGCTGGAGGGATGTGGAAATGTGCTTGCCTCGTGAAGAGAGGGTTTTTTTTTAAGTCTCCCCTGTTTTGTCAGGTTTTCTCTCATGGTTCTCGGGAGATGGTGTTTTCTTTAATGACTTCATCCCCGACGCGTTCTTAAGGATGTTTTAGGGAAGTAGGAGAGTTCCGTGACGTAGATGTGTGGACTGTGATGCATGTCGATGTGTGGGTCAATCATGGAGAGGGAGGTGGTCATATGGGATTATATTTGTTGTCGTGTAGATTTGTGTCGTCGTACGGCCGGCACTGCTGTTGGGGGCCGGCCGGCCGGCCGGCTGGCTGGGCAGCCGCCATTCTGCCAGCCGTATGACTGAAACTGGATATGATTAGTTGAGTATAAAGCGAAAGTTAATCACGAACTGGATCATAGTCTTGGCAAGTCGGTGCCTCCTGCAGAGCATTATATCCCGCGGGTGTACGATGTCAGTTCATTCCATTTCAAAAGATAATGCGTACGATACTCTCTCCCCTCCGGCGTCCAGGGGCTTTTAACTCCGGCCAGTTCGGGGAGAATATGAGGTCCAGTAGCAGTAAGAGCACCTCCTCCACCTCCTCCTCCAGTAGCAGTAAGAGCACCTCCTCCACCTCCTCCTCCAGTGGCAGTAAGAGCACCTTCTCCACCCCCTCCTCCAGTAGCAGTAAGAGCACCTTCTCCACCTCCTCCTCCAGTAGCAGTAAGAGCACCACCTCCTCCTCCAGTAGCAGTAAGAGCACCTCCTCCTCCTCCTCCTCCAGTAGCAGTAAGAGCACCACCTCCTCCTCCTCCTCCTCCAGTAGTGGTAAGAGCACCTCCTCCTTCAGTAGCAGTAAGAGCCACGACTTAACTGAGTGACGAAAGTGCGCGTTGATGTACCCGCGTCCTCCAGCCTCAATGTATGCGAAAACTTCCCGCACAGAATTCGCGTCCTGAGTCCTCCCGCGGATTCCGATTTCCTCCCATGTCTTCAGGACTTTGAGCGCTGTCAGTTTGCTGGTGGTAGGGGGGCGCCAATTGTGTCCGAAATTTGCTGTTTTGTGAGAGGGAGTGAGAGGGATGGATAGGAGGAGGGAGTCTTAAGGGAGGAAGGGATAGAAAGAGGGAGGGTAGAGAGAGGGAGGGAAGGGGAAGGAGAGAGTAGGATTAGTCTGTGGTCTTTTTTTAGTGGCGTCACCATCATGGCCAGGGGCATCTTAACTCATCATCAGCGGACGGGACGCGACGCGCGCCCACCTGTCCCTCCTCAACACCAGGAGCTGAGGTGGCAGGACGGGGAATGTGTTGCCGTGTACGGACTTGCTCCTCGAAGACGGTACGATCCTTAGGCACGACGGTGCGATCCTTGAGCACGACGGTGTGACCCTTGAGCACGACGGTACGACCCTTAAGCACGACGATGCGACCCCTTGAGCACGACGGTGCGATACTTGAGCACGACGATGCGATCCTTGAGCACGACGATGCGATCCTTGAGCACGACGGTACGATCTTTGAGCACGACGGTGCGATCCTTGAGCACGACGGTGCGATCCTTGAGCACGACGGTGCGATCCTTGAGCACGACGGTACGATCTTTGAGCACGACGGTGCGACCCTTGAGCACGACGGTGCGACCCCTTGAGCACGACGGTGCGACCCCTTGAGCACGACGGTGCGACCCCTTGAGCACGACGGTGCGACCCTTGAGTTTAGTGGCCTAAGCATTGACCCGCCCTTTAAGGGTGACGGGTAGATACCACGCCCTTGTACCTAAGGGTTATGACTCTCCATCCTGAAGGGAGTTAGGTCGGGGATGGTCTGTTTGCTGTTTCTGATCTCACCTGGGAATACCTCAAGTGGGTAAAGGTATCCCATATCAGTGATTTGGGAGGAATGATACTATAAGCCAGCTTACGTCAGTCGGTATCCCAATGTGGGATCATTCCATCCCAGTTCGAAACTAACACGGTGCATGTAGGAGCGGTCCCAGTAGCTAATTGTGTATCGTGGTGTGGGATAATTGGGAATATGTACATTGGTATGTAACATGCAAGTGCTCTTACATGTGTCCGTCGCACTTTGTATGTATTGTGTGTGTGTGTGTGTGTGTGTGTGTGTGTGTGTGTGTGTGCTGGTCCCCACGAACGAGACACGAAGATCCGAGCGCTTTCGTGATCATTCGCATCTTCCAGGGACACGCAGGTCTCCGTGCTGAGTTGAATCACTTGTATATCCCCGGCGATGTAAATTGTCACGAAACCGCTGGGATCTTCCCTGATTCATTTACCTTGGAGCTACCAGGATGTACTCCCGAATCATGCGTTCGTGGGATCTTCCCTGATTCATCTACCTTCATTTACCTTGAGTCTACCACGATATACTACTGAGTTTCGCGTTCGTTTGTGATGTATCCAGGTGTAAGTGTGTGTGTTGTGTGTGTGTGTGTGTGTGTGTGTGTGTGTGTGTGTGTGTGTGTGTGTGTGTATACGTGAATCACATCTTTGCTGTCTTTTCGGGCACTTACGTATAACCTTTATGGACCATGGATTTCGAGTCTTCTTTTTTTGCCTAGACATATACGTTGTCATCACGGCCACACCCCGTGATGGGGAAGGTCCGCACCCCGTGCTGATGGTGGGGAGAAGGTCCACACCTCGTGCTGATGGTGGGGAGGGTCCACATCCCGTGCTGGTGGTGGGGAAGGTCCACGCCCCGTGCAGGTAGTGGGGAAGGGAAGGTCCACCCCGTGCAGGTAGTGGGGAAGGGAAGGTCCACACCCGTGCTGGTGGTGGAGAAGGTCCACACCCCGTGCTGATGGTGGGGAAGGTCCACACCCCGTGCTGATGGTGGGGGAAGGTCCACACCCCGTGCAGGTAGTGGGGAAGGGAAGGTCCACACCCCGTGCTGGTGGTGGGGAAGGTCCACACCCCGTGCAGGTAGTAGGGAAGGGAAGGTCCACACCCCGTGCTGGTGGTGGGGAAGGTCCACACCCCGTGCAGGTAGTGGGGAAGGGAAGGTCCACACCCGTGCAGGTAGGTGGGGAAGGGAAGGTCCACACCCCGTGCAGGTAGTGGGGAGGGAGGATCCACACCTCGTGTTCCTTTATCAACAAAGAACAGGGCGGGTATGTTTGGTTCTCCCTGCAGCGTGTTGGGTTCTCCCTTGGGGGAAGAGTGGCTTTGTCTCTCCCTCCCTTGTAGCGTACAGTACCGACATCCTCCTCCGCCTCCCGGCCCGTCCTAGCCTTGCACTACACTGAGCCACCCTCCCGGCTGCACGCTCCATCCTCCTCCTCCTCCTCTTTTCCTCCCGGTGGTGCTCCTACTGCCTCCTTTACTACCTCCTCTTGTTCATTTCCTTTCTCCGTTTTGTTCTCCAGGTGTTGCAATGTGTCTCATCTTTCTTTCTGCTTTTTATTTGTTCTTGTCCTTTTTCTATATGATTTTTGTGTTATACTCATCCTCTCGCCTTTGCTTCTAGATGGCTTCATGATATTCCAATAATTCTCCTCCCCTCCTCCTCCCCTCCTCCTCCTCCTCCTTCCTCTTCCAGATCTTCCTGTTTTCCCTCTTCCTACTCTGCTATACCTCCTCCTCTGCAACCGTACCCTCTCCTCTCTCCTCCTCCTACTCACGTCTCCCCCACTCATCCTTGTCTTCTACCTTCTCCTGCATTACTTTATGCGCCTCGTCTACTTTCGTGTGTTCCTCCTCTTCCCCTCTCCCCTCTTGTACCCCCTCCTCTACCCCTCTCATCTCCCTCCCCCTCCTCCAAGACCCGTGCATACCTCTTGGCAAAATATTCCCAGGATCAGGTACTCCTTAAACCCCCACATTACACAGTGTTTACCCATTGCATCAGTGGCTCACCGTATGGTCGAGAAAGTTCACCTGTATGGTCCATTGTGTGGGCGTGGGGGACCTAGGTGGTCCATGGTGTGGGCGTGGAGGACCTAGATGGTCCATGGTGTGGGCGTGGAGGACCTAGATGGACAAATATTACACTCAAATACACTCAAATTCTCGGTTCGATCTCCTGTTGGCTCGGGAGTAAAAGAAAAAAATATGTCCCAACTGTTGTGTATGATTGAAGAATCTTGTCCAGTCGTTTTAACATTTTAGATGCTTATGAGAAGGAAGCCAAAAATGTGTATGATTCTTTGTCAATAGATCGTTTTTAGATATCTCTCACTTAGTGGAAGAAATGGATGGATAACCATTGGGGTTGCAGCGCTTGACGAACTCCACGAAACCAGACCTGAACCCATGGGACAGTGATGTGTGTTCTGATTAACACTAGACAGTCGTAAACCAGAGCTTCCTGAGGCTACTACAGTTGGCTGGTGTCAGCCAGAAGTTAAGAGCTGGTCGGGATGAGCTCGTACCTTGGCCTCGCATCTCTCAAATGGCTGGGGGTTTATAGTGAACTACTGTGAGGGGTTACAGTTGGTATAGAGAACACGGTGTGGTGAACGCATTTGTTCTCTTGTTATCGTCCGGAGGATGGGGGAAGGGTGTGGCAGGCAGGCACTTCCCTCTGATGTACATAGGTCTTCCCCCCTCTGTTGTCAGTGGCCCGATTCGACAGTGGATACCCAATGGTCACTGCTGAGCTTATTATGCCGAAGTCTACCACTGCCTCTCTGGCTGTGGGAAGCCCACGGATGATTATACCTCAGCCCACCACTGCCTCGAATCGCCACTGACTCACTCAGGGAAGCCCACCGCTGATGCACCACCTTTGTCTCCCCACCTCCAACACCACAACCACGCCCTTTTGGTGAGATAAAGAGTTGGTAAGTCTTTTCCCGGTGTCGTCTGAAGGCCGGGGTCTCCTGTGGCTTCTGCAGGTGGGGACGATGAGATGAGAGCTCCCCCCACCTGCCCTCCGACGTACGGGGCGAGACGCCAAGCCAAGCCTCCTCCTTCAGGAAGGACGCAGTGTGTCGAACCCACCCACCCACCCCACCGCCTGCAGCTTCGGGAGCCTCCATCAGCCACTGGAATGTTAAGGGGCCCCCTGGAGTGTTGAGGGGCCCCCTGGAGCGTTAAGGGACCCCCCTGGATTGTTAAGGGACCCCCCTGGAGCGTTAAGGGACCCCCTGGAGCTTTAAGGGACCCCTTGGAGTGTTAAGGGACCCCTCTGGAGTGTTAAGGGACCCCCTGGAGCGTTAAGGGGATCCCCTGGAGCGTTAAGGGATCCCCTGGAGCTTTAAGGGACCCCTCTGGAGTGTTAAGGGACCCCTCTGGAGTGTTAAGGGACCCCCTGGAGTGTTAAGGGACCCCCTGGATTGTTAAGGGACCCCCCCCCCCCATCACGTAGTCATCCCACTGGACGTCCTGTGTTCCACATATTATTGGACTTTTAAAAGCCAGATATTTCCCAATAGTTGTGAAATCTGCCGCAGATTAATTGAATGGGGGGTTTGGCCGAATGGAATTAAACTTTTCTATTTACCGACTGGCAAAAATATGGACTCACTTGTAACCCCCCACCACCATTTCATCCAGCCTCCTGCTTCAAGGGGGTTCTCTTGGTCTTGTTTCTTTTACACACTCGTACGAGTGGAGGTGATCCTTTGCATTCATTGGCAGGGCAGTACTGACCAGACTTGTCCAGGGTTTTTTTTTTTTTTGTAAATGAACGAGTCGGTGTTGTAAGTGTAAATGAAGAGTCGGTGTTGTAAGTGTAAATCAGCACGAAGGGGTGGAGGTGTGTGTGTGTGTGTGTGTGTGTGTGTGTGTGTGTGTGTGTCTGTGGAGTTCCATTGTTCAATTCTACGGGAGAGTGTTTAGGATTGACGATCAAAGCTGTGTTTATTTTCAGCCTGTGCCGATGAAGAACGGAAAAGCCAAGTGAGAGAGAGAGATTCTCTCTCTCTCTCTCTCTCTCTCTCTCTCTCTCTCTCCACCTCCCTTCCTGTATTCAACAACCCGGTGAACAGTGAATCATCATCCAGGGCAATGAATCTCTCACTGTAAGATACACCAACAGTGACACACACACACACACACCACACACACACACACACACACACACACACACACACCACACACACACACCGCCTTTCCAAAGGTCTTTGAGCATCAGGTGTGTCGCTGTCCCTCTGGAAGGATGGCTTATTTTTGTCTTCGTCACCTGACGTCTTCGCCCTCCTTCGTCGCCTGTCCTTCGGTCATCATCGTCCGTCTCGTCCACCGTCCAGGTCACCTGTCTGTCCCCGTCTCCCGCCACCGGCCTCCTTGGCTGGCTGGTTTCAGCCGGCCAGAGCCGTCCATTAGCTCGGTGAAGCCTCAATGACCGGCTTCAGAAGAGGGTCGTAACGTCGTGAAACGCGAGGGGTCGTGGTGCGCGTGTAATGTAACCTGTTACGTCTAAGGTTGGCCATAACGTTTCATGGGATGGGGTCGTAAAGTTTGTAATGGTTCGGCTGTAATTTCCTCGTTATAGAGAAAGATGGAAAAAATAGTGAGGGACGGGATGCGAACCGGCTTCGAAGTCTCCGGTACTCCGAAGCAGCGAGACGCGCGTGGGGTTTCGAACGGTTCAAGGAGTGGTTATGTAAGTTGGTAATGCTCAGGGGTATAACCTTTTTTCACTTTATATAAGATGAGGGTGAAGATAGTGACGAGACACGAGATGCCAGTAGGAGTCAACTCTCTCTGTGTTCCACTCGGAACGATCGAGAAATGAGAAGATTCGAACCGTGCGGACTGAGTAGGTCATAACGCTTCGTAATGGTTCGGATATATATATATATATAACTTTCCTGCTGTAAGAGAAGGATGAAAATATGGAGATGGGATGCGAATGGAACTCGAAACACGTATGTCTCTCGGTCTCGTCGGCGCGACGAGACTTTTGAGGAGGGTTCGAACGCCCAACGGTACTTGATGCACCCGCTGTCGAAGGCAAGGAACTGGTCGTTGATGTCAAGTTTGAAGTCCAAGATCAGTGACCGTTTGTAGAACTTGAGGAGGGGGGGTGGTTATGGAGACATGGAACTTCTTATGGAACTTGAGGAGGAGAGGGGTTCATTTTTGAGACCTGCAAGTACTTGTGAAACTTGAGTAGGGGGTTCACTATTGAGACCTGGAACTTCCTGTGAAACTTGAGTAGGGGGGGTTCATTATTGAGACCTGGAACTTCCTGTGAAACTTGAGTAGGGGGTTCATTATTGAGACCTGGAACTTCCTGTGAAACTTGAGTAGGGGGGGTTCATTATTGAGACCTGGAACTTCCTGTGAAACTTGAGTAGGGGGTTCACTATTGAGACCTGGGAATTCTTCTGGGACATTAGGAGGCAAGTCAGCCCTCACATATGATGTTCATTTCGTGCAGTGTGTTACCCCCTTGTATCCTGTGAACGTTTCGAACGAATTGATGGCCATTGGAGGTGTCAGGTGATGAACGGGTAATCATTGGTCGCTTTATGAGGTCGTAACAGCCTCATTATGGCCGAATGTCATTAGATTATTAAGGTTTATAACGAGCGAATTATATGTATGGATCAGAGAGCGTGTGGCATTTGTGGTGGTGGTTGGTGAAGGCTGGGTTGTGTGGCAGAGCGAGAGTGTGATGAGGAAAAGGTATTATATAGCACTTTATTATAAGACTGTGTAAGTGAATTATTAAAGATTATGTGGCTGAGGATAATTTGTACTTACCCATGTAGGTCGGAAGCTGTTCAATTTTATTTTTTTCTATGTGACGAATATGGAATGTTTTATGATGATGGTGAACTGATAATTGGAAGGGTTTGATTGTGGTGACTCTCTTGTGCACAGAGGTGTGTATAGGAGGGCGCTGAGAAGGCTGACCCAAAGACGTAAGACTGGATGTTACTTGATGGCTGGCTGGCTGGCTAGGTGGTAGACTTGACGAACTGGTCGACTGGCTGGCTGTGTAGGTGGTAGACTTGACGAACTGGTCGGTTGGCTGGCTAGGTGGTAGACTTGACGAATTGGTCGACTGGCTGGCTGTGTAGGTGGTAGACTTGACGAACTGTCGGTTGCTGCTAGTGGTAGACTTGACGAACTGGTCGGCTGGCTGGCTAGGTAGGTGGTAGACTTGACGAACTGGTCGACTGGCTGGCTGTGTAGGTGGTAGACTTGACGAACTGGTCGACTGGCTGGCTGAGGTGGTGAGGTGTGCTAGATTGACGAACTGGTCGACTGGCTGGCTGGTAGGTGGTAGACTTGACGAACTGGTCGTCTGGCTGGCTGGGTAGGTGGTAGACTTGACGAACTGGTCGGCTGGCTGGCTGGGTAGGTGGTAGACTTGACGAACTGGTCGACTGGTCGGCTGCCTGCTCCACAGACTGGCAGTGACGTGCGAGTTGGGTACCCACACATATTCAGTGGATGTCATCCTAAGTCTGTTGGCTGGGTGGATCTGGTTTGGAAAGGAAGCCGTGGGAAGGAGGAGAAGACTGGGAAGGAAGAATTGGAAAGACACGAAGAGGGTGGGAAAGACTGGAGATGGAAATGAAATAGGAGGGGCGACGTGGTGTGGGAGATGGTAAAAAAGATATTTACTTACGAAGCGGTATGTCTAAAGTGTAATTGCTCCTCCATTACTGTAAATTGATAGGACATTATTGATGCAAATGTGGAAGGGGGGAAAATTGACGAGGGAAATTATAGGAGAAATTTTAAAGATTATGAAGATAAATGAATGATGGAAATATGATGATCTATGATGGATGGAGGGACAGCGTTGGCAGAAATTCCCCTCCGCCAAAAAAAAAAAAAAAAAAAAAAATTTTTTTTTGACACATCGAAATTTATACCCGCCAGCGAATGGAATGTTAAACGGTCGTAAGTTGACATGAACGTCTGTCGGGAGGGTCGTTAAGGGACGATTGATGTGCGGGCTGGAAAATTTGAGAGTGTAATGAAGACTTCTAACGACCCTTAGAGACAGATCGACCCACTGCGAGAGACTGACTAGCCAGATGGCTTGTTAGAATGCTGATGTGGTCTTTGGCTCTGGGTGGTGGTTTCGCGCAAGTAGGTGATGGTCCTGAGCGACTGGTTGGCGTGGTTGGGTCGCTCGTTGGCTGGGATGGGAGTTGGTGGGCGTGTTGGCTAGCAGACGGGTGCGCTGAGGCAGTTGGCATGCCCGGCGGGCAAACGTTTACGTCCACGAGACTGAGGGAAGATGTCGAGGTTTTTAGAAGGCGAAGGAGCAGTGAGGAGGTAGTCTGGGGGCAGAAATGGTCAAATGGAGGGTTCGCAAGTCAGTATAATAAGTAGTAGTAGGAGTAATAGTAGTAGTAGTAGTAGTAACAGTAGAAGTAGTAGTAGTGGTGGTGGTAGTAACAGTAGTGTGTGGCAGACACGGTCACTACCAGTCTTGTGGTTCATAGTCTGTGGCAGGCGATGAAGCAGAGAGGCGTAGGCAAGCACTGTGGTCTTCGATCATAAGTTGTTTATGTTGCTTTTGTTGCCCCGAGAAAGTACTTTCCCAATGGCTTTGCACTGTTGTATTTCTTTGTCTTTGTCGTATTTGGATATTTTTTTTTTTGTATCCTTCTATTTTCTCCATTGTCCTTGTATACTTGCTCGACCTCTCCTCTCTATTATTGGTTTCCTTTTCTAAAATTACATGGTTTATCTCATCGTTTTTCTATATCTTGTCTTCGCTCATTTACCCACTGGATAATTTTACTCATGCCACTCCGTTCTCTGTCCCTTCTCTGCTCAGACCTCCTCTCACTCTCCTCTCCTAACCCTCCTCCTCATCTTCCTCCTCCTCCTCCTCCTCCTCCTTCTCCTCATCCTCCACCTCGCTCCTCCCCCACCTGCTGTGAAGATGATGTATGGCCCAAGTTATTCGGCTCTGGGTGAAGTAATTTTTTTTCCCCCTTACCCACAATTATTTTTACTAGGTGGCACAACACTTGGGGCTCTGAAGGTGGTGGTGTCGAGGTGGGAGGAGCTGTAACTGGCTGCGATTGACGTGGCGGGAGCAGCGGCGTCTGTTGTAGGCTCTCAAGGTGGTGGTGTTGCTGGGGTGGGAGGAGCTGTAACTGGCTGCGATTGACGTGGCGGTAGCGTCGTCTGTTGTACACCTGGACGTTGCGTTTCGTACCGTAAATCTCGACTCTTCGTTATAGGACAACGGATGATGAGGGGGGGGGAGAAGTCGTGTGTTCGAAAGCGTGTTGAGGTTAACCAGCGCGGGTTTAGGGTCCTTCTTCGACGAGGGTCTTCAGTCTTGTAGGCGGGGATGACCCTTACGGCCCGTCGGTAGATGTAGCGCACGCGCGTGTGTGTGTGTGTGTGTGTGTGTGTGTGTGGTGGGGGGAAGGGGGGGGGGGCATTTCAGTGTCATCCTTACGTCTGTCTCGTGTGTGCGTGTGCGTGTGTGAGTGTGTGAGTGTGTGAGTGTGTGTGTGCGTGTGTGTGTGTGTGTGTGTGCGTGTGTGTGTGTGTGTGTGTGTGTGTGTGTTTCGGCACACATTCTTATCTTCATGGTATCTTAAGAACAGAGGAGGATATAAACCTTTTTAAACTCGCTCGCCCCTTGTGGAGTGGACACACCGATTTGATTTTTTTTAGGGAGGGGTTCACGTAGATGCATACATCTGCATATTAATTAGGGGAAAAAGTTTTTTTTCCCTTTTTTTTCTGCAAAATGCAGTAATACCGGCATTGCTGAATAATGGGAAGTTCAAATTTATAACATTCGTGTGTTGCGGAAAAAGACAAAAACATTGCTGACTAATTAATGCAAATGAATGAATTTTATTTTTTTTCATTGTATTTCATTCACGTCGAGATGTTTATTCATACAACACGCGGGTCTCCTGTACCAAGATGGGACTGACGCAGTTCTCCCCGGATCCGGTGTAAGATGTATCAGCTCTGTATATCAGTATATGATATATCGGCTCTGTATATCAGCATATCATCTTCTGTTATATGGGGGAGGTATAGCGGTGGATGGATGAACGAAGTGGTGGTTGATGGTTCTTGGGGTAGTGTGTGTGTGTGTGTGTGTGTGTGTGTGTGTGGTGTGAGAGGCCCAGTGGGAGAGTTCCCGTGTGGTTTGTTGTGTCCCTGCCTGCCTGCCTCTCTCCCTCCCTCCCTCTCTCTTTGCGCTCACTGTCCTTGCCAACTCTCCCAGTCGGGGAGAGTGGAGGTACCTTTCTACTGCCTGACATATTTTTTTTCTTCTTCGTCTTCTTCGTCTTCTTCTTCTTCTTCTTCTTCTTCTTCTTCTTCTTCTTCATCTTCTTCTTCTTCGTCGTCTTCTTCATCTTCTTCTTCTTCTTCTTCTTTCTTCTTCCTCTTCTTCCTCTTCTTCTTCTTCTTCTTCTTCATGTTCTTCTTCTTCTTCTTCTTCGTCTTCTTCATGTTCTTCTTCTTCTTCTTCTTCTTCATGTTCTTCTTCGTCTTCTTCATGTTCTTCTTCTTCTTCTTCTTCTTCGTCTTCTTCGTCTTCTTCATCTTCTTCTTCGTCTTCTTCTTCTTCTTCTTCTTCGTCTTCTTCATGTTCTTCTTCTTCGTCTTCTTCGTCTTCTTCTTCTTCTTCGTCTTCTTCTTCTTCTCGTCTCGTCTTCTTCTTCTCTTCTTCTTCTTCTTCTTCTTCGTATGTTCGAAATTTTGTTTTTTTATGGATTTCATAGAATTATGTTGGCTAGGTATTTTGCCGCTCCGAAAGTGACCAAGTTTGTTTCTTCCTGTTGAAAGAAGGATTACAGTTTTTTTCCTCTCTCTCTCTCTTCTCTCTCTCTCTCTCTCTCTCTCTCTCTCTCTCTCTCTCCTCCCTCCCTCCCTCCCTCCCTCCCTCCCTCCCTCCCTCCCTCTCCCTCTCTCCCGTTCTCCCTCCCTTCCTTCCCCCTCCCTCCCTCCCTTCCCTCCCTGCCTGGGAACATTGCTAAAGCAATTACAAAGCCACGGGAGTCTCACACGCTCTCTGTGTATAAATTCCCATTTATGTTTCAGCAGCAGGAGGAGAGGATGAGCGCTTAGCCAGACCTCCCGGCAGGATCTCTCTCTCTCTCTCTCTCTCTCTCTCTCTCTCTCTCTCTCTCTCTCTCTCTCTCTTCTCCCCCCCTCCCCGACCCCAGTGTTATTGTATATTTTTCTTTTTCTTTTTCTCTTCTGTACACTTCGAGAGTCCTCCTGCTTTACTCTTTGCTTGCTTGATTTCGACACCTTCCTCTCTGACCTCCAGGTCACCTCGTATTAAACATGCCTCCCTCTTTTCTTTTTTGCCCTTGTATCTTTTTTTTTTTTTCCCTCAAACCTCCATATCTCTGCCCACGACTTTAAACACGGCTCTCTTCTTTCCGTCTCTCTACCCTCCAGACCTTCTCTTCTGAAACATCGTTCTCTCCATTTTCATCTTTCTCTCTTACCTTCAGACCTGCTCATATTACACCGCACAGCTCCGTCTTTTATTTTTCTCTTTTTTCTTTTCTGAAGGGAGTGAGGGAGGAGGAGGGATGACTTTTCTATCTTCCTCTCGTCTATGTCTTTGTCCTCTCCCTCTGCGGTATTCCTCTGTGTCAGCGTTTCCCCTCTCGTGGGCCATTCCCTCTCTCCCTCCTCCTCCTCTCCTCCCTTCCCTCTGGTGTTTGCCTCGTCTGTCATTCCTTCAGCGTTCGCTTCACGTCTCATTAGTCTTTCCACCTGTGTGAGTGGGTCCCTCCGCCTGCGTCTGTGGCCTCCCACGCACTTCGGAGTCACCCCCCCCCCCCCCCTTCGGTCGGACCTTTGTCTCTCCAAAGGGGTCGTCGCCCTCCGGCCCTTGACGACCCGCCCTCCTGTTGATCCTGTGTCCCTGAGGCTCCGTCTCTGTGGAATTCCTGCGTTTGGCGCCTGTCGTCTCGACCCTCCGACGGTGTATAACTCCCCCCCTCTCCATCTGTGTCTCTGGTCCTCCTCTCTTTGTCAAGGAAGTTTTTCGATTTCATTTAAGTTTTACGTTTACGTTCGTTCTGTATTCTTCCGTCTACGCCTGTGTTGAGTAGTTTATGGCACGGTCTCCCAGCAGCTAAAGCCTCGTCATAGACCATCAGGTCTTCTGTCGTCTGTCCCTCCCATGGACTCCCATGTATTACTGTCCTTCAGCAGATAACCTCTTCGCAGACCATTACGCCTCTTACATGACTTTCCCCCATACTTCCCGGCGCAAACATCTCTAGAGTCTGAATGGAGACTGATCGTCATTTCCACTTGTGTGTGTGTGTGTGTGTTTGTATATATATATATATATATATATATATATATATATATATATATATATATATATATATATATATATATATATATATATACGAGTCCACGGGGAAATGAAGCACGGTAAGTTCCCAAGTGTACTTTCGTGTAATAATCACACCATCAGGAGAGATACAAGAGAGAAATACATGTCAGTTGATATACAACAAAGAGACGTAGCCATGAAGGGGGATATGTAGGAGGAGTAGATGGGTGTAGAGGTGGAGTGGACGGGTCTAGAGATGGAGTAGAAGGGTGTAGGTGTGGAGTGATTGTACATGGGTGTAAGGAGTGTACTGAGAACACTCAGAAGTATAGGGCCGAGTCCAGGGTGGGTGAGGGTGGAGGGAGGAGCCAGCCGTGGATGTAGAAGGGAGCATGCATGGGTGCAAATGTAATTGGGGAATAGTGGATGGCTCGTAACATAGCTCACATTCCAGTGTTCTATAACGTGTGTTGTTAAGAATGCTTTCAACCGTGGGGTTCACTTTGTAAAAACAGGCGAGTCGTTTATAACCCGAGGTAGACAAATGGACGGGTTGTAAATGATTGTGCTGTTAAAAAAGAAGAAAAAGATATTAACCCTAGCCCCTTGGGGTGGATAGGGTGAGGGGGCGGGAGCGTGTACGAGCATGCAAAGACAAGTGTGTATGTACCCACGAAGCGCACGTGTGTGTGTCTGCGTGCAGGGTTGCCTCATATATATATATATATATATATATATATATATATATATATATATATATTATATATATATATATATATTATCCCTGGGGATAGGGGAGAAAGAATACTTCCCACGTATTCCCTGCGTGTCGTAGAAGGCGACTAAAAGGGGAGGGAGCGGGTAGCTGGAAATCCTCCCCTCTTGTCTTTTTTTCTTTAATTTTCCAAAAGGAACAGAGAAGGGGGCCAAGTGAGGATATTTCCTCAAAGACCCAGTCCTCTGTTCTTAACGCTACCTCGCTAAAGCGGGAAATGGCGAACAGTATAATACATAATACAGTGTATATATATGAGTGTGTGTGTGTGTGTGTGTGTGTGTGTGTGTGTGTGTGTGTGTGTGTGTGTTTCAACGCTTGGTGCTGCAGAAATGCACATTTTTTTAATGGTAGATTGGTAGATGGTAGATGCCTTTCTCTACTTATCCCTGAGGTAGATGGTAGACTCCCAGCCATCATGGGCAGACGTGATTGTGGCAGAACCCGGGCACCCAAGACGGTTACCGTGTTTCTTCATTGGGCTCAAAGTTAGTTTTGGGGGATTTGCGATAGGTTAGATCAGATTAGGCCAAGTTAGGAGAAGTTAGATGATGCGTGTGGGGGGGGAGAGTTGGTCAGCCTTCGGGGCAAAGTTAGAGGAGTTACGTGTCTAACATCGTCTGAGGTCGGCGCTGCTGTGGTTTTTTTGTGTCTGTGTGAAGTTTGTGTGGGTAGATCCGCCTCAAGAAGTGTGATTCGGTTGTGATACGTGGTCAGTCTCTCTCTCTCTCTCTTCTCTCTCTCTCTCTCTCTCTCTCTCTCTCCTCTATCTACTCTCTCTCTCTCTCTCTCTCTTCTCTCTCTCTCTCTCTCTCTCTCTCTCTCTCTCTCTCTCTCTCTCTCTTCTATCTCTCTCTCTCTCTCTCTCTCTCTATCTATCTATCTATCTATCTATCTATCTATCTGTCTCTCTCTCTCTCTCTCTCTCTCTCTCTCTCTCTCTCTCTCTCTCTCTCTCTCTCTCTCTCTCTGAGATGGGGAGACGAGCGGCTGGGAGGATGAGTAGGCAGGTAAGTAGCGAGGCAGAGAGAGAGAGAGAGAGAGAGAGAGAGAGAGAGAGGAGAGAGAGAGAGAGAGAGAGGCTGTGATTGGGTCAAAGCAGGAGGGTTCGTTAGGTCGTTAAGCCTCATTCAACCCCGTGCGACACGGACCATCGGGGTGTCATGATGTCACTTTCTTTTTTTTTTTGGGGGGGGGGCCAGGTCTGTCACCCGATCTTACTGTGTTTGCTGAAGACATGGCCTTCGAACCCAAGACATGGCCTTCGAACCCAAAACATGGCCTTCGAACCCAAGACATGGCCTTCGAACCCAAAACATGGCCTTCGAACCCAAGACATGGCCTTCGAACCCAAGACATGGCCTTCGAACCCAATATTGGGTCGCACCATCGTGTTCCGACGGCTTCAGAAACCTCTTACATATCGTAGTACATATATACCTACATATGAATACCTATGACGAGATTTTTTTGAGAAGACGCAGACCGTAGCGCTCACCGCATTTCCCGAGTAGCAGTGCTGGTTTTTTCGTCTGCTGTCTCGCCTGTGGGATGGTTACTTACCCATTCTCGGGTCCCTGTGGGATTACCTCTGAATATCCCAGTGAATATCCCAGTGAATATCCCAGTGAATATCCCA
Organism: Panulirus ornatus; assembly: GCF_036320965.1. NCBI lineage: Eukaryota > Metazoa > Arthropoda > Malacostraca > Decapoda > Palinuridae > Panulirus > Panulirus ornatus. The sequence goes on from NC_092269.1 coordinate 6,398,870, forward strand.
TTCAGCTGAGCGGGTGGTTCAACGAGTGGGTGGGTTTGGGTTATGTCACGTGACACACCCCAAAGTCAGTAGGGCCAAGAGTTATGGAGGTGGGGGGAGAGGGGTTTAGCCAACCCACCCACTCATACAGACAGACAGCTAGTTAGACAGACAGACAGCCAGTTAGAAAGACAGACAGCTAGACACACAGACAGCCAGTTAGACAGACAGACAGACACTTGGTCCAGACCAGGCGAGCAGCTAGGGTGTGCGCTGTCAGGCTGGGAGGGTGGGAGGCGAAATTAGATTTGTAACCGACCAAGTTTAAGCAACAAACTACCCGTGTCTAGTGAGTGAACTACCTCTCTCTCTCTCTCTC
>NC_092269.1:6404227-6464227 GCF_036320965.1 Panulirus ornatus
ACTCTCGCTCTTTCGCTCTTCTTATCCTCTTTCTCTCTCTCTCTCTCTCTCTCTCTCTCTCTCTCTCTCTCTCTCTCTCTCTCTCTCTCTCTCTCTCTGTAGCGTACCATGAACCACGGTGTGTCTCATGGGAGAGAAATCTCTCTTTGCTCTTCCTCTCCCCAGCATCTCTCTTTCTCTCCCCCCCCCAACTACGTCCATCCAGTTCTCCTCTCTCTCTCTCTCTCTCTCTCTCTCTCTCTCTCTCTCTCTCTCTCTCTCTCTCTCTCTCTCTCTCTCTCTCTCTCCCTTCATCCCATTCCATTCAGCGTCCCATTTTGGCCACCATTGCTAGGCAATTGCATTACTTATTTACAATATGTATATTTTTTTATTTATATATATTTTTCCTCCTCCCTCCTCTGAACCTAACCTCGCATTGGGTGGAGCGTACAAGCCAGCAGGTCGGTGGCTGTAGTGGATGGGGTAGGGAACGTGGTTTTGAGTTGCCATGTGTGTGTGTGTGTGTGTGTGTGTGTGTGTGAGGGTCGAGGTATGAGTCTGTGAGGGCTCACAGATCCCTCATAAGGCTATTTTTCCCTTAAAGGTCATTAGAAGCCTTTTTTAATGCCAAGGACTTTTTTTTTTTTTCCATATCCTCCTTACGAAATGAGATTTCGAGCGCATATAAAGCCATCCACTTTATTCCACTCCGTAGGAATATTCCGGGTATAAAGCCATCGGGAATTGAGATCCACTTCGTGGGAATATTCCGGATATAAAGCCATCGGGAATTAAGATCTACTTCGTGGAATATTCCCGGATATTCCATAGGGCCATTAGAGAGAAGCCGAAGATCGTATCACGTCTGTGCCAAAATGAAGGCAAAAAAAAAAAGGTTTTTTTTCTTTCTATTTATTTATTTGGCGACTTCGCCTCGAGTCCTGCCACCACAACGGAGAGGCTGAGGGAGGACGGAAGACGATACCAGGCCTCCTCCGTACCTTCCAGCGCCCCCGCCCCCCGACGCGCGATGTGTATATACATCACAATTTACTCTTGGGAAATCCTGGCAAGGCGTGGCTCGCACTCGACATTCCCAGGCTACGCTGGTCCCTGTTGCCACACCGCTGGCGCGTGGAAGACTCTGGGAGATAATAGTATTATCCCTCCAGGAGAAGAATGCGTAGGTGTGCGGTGGGAGGTGGTATATTGTGAAGACGCAGGCTGCGGTCATGTAGTGCGGAGGTAGATACATGCTCCAGCATGCCGCAGGCTGCGGTCATGTAGTGCGGGGATAGATGCTCCAGCATGCAGCCGCAGGCTGCGGTCATGTAGTTCGGTACTTACATGCTCCACTACCACTACTACTACTACTACTACTACTACTACTACCACTACTACTACTACCACTACTACTACTACTACTACTACTACTACTACTACTACTACTACTACTACTACTACTACTACTACTACTACTACTACTACTACCACCAATACTACTACTACTACTACCAATACTACTACTACTACCACTACTACTACTACTACCACTACTACTACCACTACTACTACTATTACTACTACTACTACTTCTACTACCACTACTACTACTACCACTACTACTACTACTACCACTACTACTACTACCACTACTACTACCACCACTACTACTACTACTACTACCACTACTACCACTACTACTACCACTACTACTACCACTACTACTACTATTACTACTACTACTACTTCTACTACCACTACTACTACTACCACCACTACTACTACTACCACTACTACTACTACCACTACTACTACCACCACTACTACTACTACTACTACTACTACTACTACTTCTACTACCACTACTACTACTACTACCACTACTACTACTACCACTACTACTACCACTACTACTACTATTACTACTACTACTACTACCACTACTACTACTACCAACTACTACTACTACCACACTACTACTACTACTACTACCACTACTACCACTACTACTACCACTACTACTACCACTACTACTACTATTACTACTACTACTACTTCTACTACCACTACTACTACTACCACCACTACTACCACTACTACTACCACTACTACTACCACCACTACTACTACTACTACTACCACTACTACCACTACTACTACCACTACTACTACCACTACTACTACTATTACTACTACTACTACTTCTACTACCACTACTACTACTACCACTACTACTACTACTACCACTACTACTACTACCACTACTACTACCACACTACTACTACTACTACTACTACTACTACTACTTCTACTACCACTACTACTACTACCACTACTACTACTACTACCACTACTACTACTACCACCACTACTACCACTACTACTACCACTACTACTACCACTACTACTACTACTACCACTACTACTACTACCACTACTACTACCACCACTACTACTACTACTACTACTACTACTACTACTTCTACTACCACTACTACTATAGCAGTTGTAGTTGTATTAGTAGCAGCAGGGACCCACGTCGGCAGCGGGCCCTTCCTGTAGAAGGAGCGTGTTTCCTCTCGCGTCCCGTGCAAAGTGCCATTCTCACTGGGGAGGTCAAAGGGCATCTGTAATTACAGGCATTCTAAGTTGTAACTTGTGTGATCGCGACGTCAGGGCTGATGTGGCCCCTGAATTTAAGGGCGAGAGCGACTGGGTGTCTCTCTCAGAGAGCGAGAGCGAGCCGCGCTGAAGAGTGAGTGAGTGTGTGTGAGACCGAACGGGACCGAGAGAGAGAGAGAGAGAGAGAGAGAGAGAGAGAGAGAGAGAGAGAGAGAGAGAGAGAGAGAGAGAGAGAGAGAAGGTTGTTGGGAGCGGGGGGGGGAAGGGGCCCCCAAAGGAAATTAGGAAGTCGTTGTGAGAGCGGGAGTGAGAGTGGCTGAGTGAGTGAGGGAGATGGAGTAGTCAGTCGTTGGGGGTCCTAGCTTTTTTCTTCTTTTTTTTCATGAGTCATGTGGGCGCCTGCGGTGTAGTATAGCTAGCGTTGTTGACCATGATAGCGCGCACGGGCCACGCCCTTCGCTATGAGCACAGACCATCCGCGGACCATCTCGAGAGACGACGCGTTTCGTAATGACACCATCGTTCATCTTCCATGAATATCCTTTTTTTAACCGAATAGTTTCCGGTTATGAACGTCGTTAAACGGGGTCCTTCATTATGTACGAAAGACCCCTCTGCTGGTTTAGAATAAGGCCACGGATTTCGTGGGTGTATGATTGGCCTCTTTTGAGTCCCCTGGGTACGATGTCCTGGCCTTTGACTTGATCCGTAAGGGGTAAGAGCTAAGGCCAGGCCTGTCGTTGCTGCTCTGAAAGGCTGAGGGGGGCAATTCAGGTACCTTGCCGTGGTTGAATCTTAGATTTTGTATGTAACGTAAGTGATTATTGATATGGTTGTAGTTGCAAACTATGTGCCTGTGGATATGCCCCATCTGGTGTCAGTTAGAGTATTTCACGGCACCACATGGGATTTGCCAGGTATTTGAGCAGGGGGTTGAAATGCCTGTGGGTGTGGGAGGAATGTCTGTTGGATATGGGTGGGTTGTCTGTTGGGTATGGGTGGGTTATCTGTTGGATATGGATGGGCTGTCTGTTGGGTATGAATGGGCTGTCTGTTAGATATGGGTGGAATGTCTGTTGGATATGGGTGGGTTGTCTGTTGGGTATGGGTGGGTTATCTGTTGGATATGGATGGGCTGTCTGTTGGGTATGGGTGGATTGTCTGTTGGATATGGATGGAATGTCTGTTGGGTATGAATGGGCTGTCTGTTAGATATGGGTGGATTGTCTGTTGGATATGGGTGGGTTGTCTGTTGGATATGGGTGGGTTGTCTGTTGGATATGGGTGGGTTGTCTGTTGGATATGGGTGGGTTGTCTGTTGGGTATGGGTGGGTTATCTGTTGGATATGGATGGGCTGTCTGTTGGGTATGAATGGGCTGTCTGTTGGATATGGGTGGATTGTCTGTTGGATATGGATGGAATTTCTGTTGGATATGGGTGGAATGTCTCTTGGATATGGGTGGAATGTCTGGAGTCTGGAATCCATTCATATCCAGGATTCGTTTCGAGGAAGGCACACGTCTCCAGTAAAGTAAACAAAGGAGGGGTGATGGGAGGAGGATGGTGTGGTGGGCCTTTGTTAATTAATCATATATTCTCTAGAGACGCATACGGTTAATTAACATCATTATAGAGAGGGAGGAAAAGAACCTTACGTGTAAACCCAGTTAGGGCCTCGAGGTAATGGTAAATACACAGACACGTCTTCCTTATGACGTAGTGTTAACGTGTGTAGAATAGAATGGCTCGGGTGTAGAGGCGTCGCTGTTGTGTTTGAGTTCCTGTGAGCTTTCATGGGGCGTATGTGGTTCAGTGGGCAAAGGGGAAGGCGTTTTTTGACCTAATCTTGTGAGTTTGTGAGCTTCGATGGCATGCATGAAGCGTAATGCGGATAAAGGTGTCGCGTTCACTTTTTTGAGTTGATTTTAAGTTTCAGAAGTAGATTCATTTTCTCTTTCTTCTCTCTCTCTTCTCTCTCTCTCTCTCTCTCTCTCTCTCTCTCTCTCTCTCCCTTTCCGCAGTTGAGTGAGACGACATGAATTCAGCTGTGTGTCGTCTGTCAGTACCTGGCGGTTGAGTGAAACGACAAGGCTTTTTAGTTAAGCTGTCGTTTATCAGTGTTGGCATTCGAGTGAAACGACGGCAGTTTAGTTATTTGTCGTTTATCACTCGTGGCTGTTGAGGGAAAACGACAGGTATTTAGTTATGCGTCGTTTATCAATGCTGGCGTTTTGGGTGAAACGACAAGACTTTAGCCATCTGTCGTTTACCGATTGGTTGGCCGTTGAAGGGAAAACGACACGATTGAGAGGTAGCTAGGACGCCATGTGGACAGTCGCATGTTTACCAAATGGCGTCCTAGCTACGTCACTTCGATGTATATCAACTGACTGTTATATTTCTCTCTTGTGTCTCTCCTGATGATGTGATTATTACACGAAAGTGCACTGGTGAACTTATCGTGTTCCATTTTCCCCGTGGATTCATAGTAATATATATTATATATATATATATATATATATATATATATATATATATATATATATATATATATATATCCATCTGTTGATCTATCTATCTATCTATCTGTATCTCTATCTATCTCTCCCTGTCTTTCTATCTCTTATTTTTTGTCATAAGGTGATGGTGAGGGTGCGTGAGGCGGAAGTCGAGACGTGTGTGTGTGTGTGTGTGTGTGAGAGAGAGAGAGAGAGAGAGAGAGAGAGAGAGAGAGAGAGAGAGAGAGAGAGAGAGCAACGGCTCTTAAGTGTCCTCGTCTCGCACAAGGGTCGATACATTGATTCTCTCTCTTCTCTCTCTCTCTCTCTCTCTCTCTCTCTCTCTCTCTCTCTCTCTCTCTGGGGGGTCACAGAGAGAAGGGCGCGCCTGACCCATCCCCCGACGACACGCCTCGCCCACCTCAAGGAAGAATGTATGTATGATATCCGGATGATATACGAAAGATTACGGGGTTGTGTTACCGGGCAGTGAGGGAGAGAGTGAGTGGGTGAGTGTTGGAGAGAGAGGGAGAGAAAGAGGGAGGTTGGGGGAGGATATGTGCACTTGACACCGCCGATACCGATACACTTGCTGGTGCCGATGCCTCGATGGATGCCGATACACTGGGTATCCGCCGGTCCACGGGGAAAAATGAAACACGATAAGTTCCCTAGTGCACTTTCGTGTAATAATCACATCATCAGGGGAGACACAAGAGAGAAATATAACAGTCAGTTGATATCGAAGAGACGAAGCTAGGACGCCTCTACTGTATGCCCTGGAATCGAACCCAGGTATATTACACACACACACATATATATATATATATATATATATATATATATATATATATATATATATATATATATATATATATATATACCTTTTGAAAAGAGACGATTCATGGCATTGTATTTCCATTGTGGTCAACCGTTAAGTGGGATATTACACAGGTAATTGTACTCCTCCTCTCCTTCAATTAGGCATTCACGTAATACACACACCGCATTATCCCGTGGAGTGGAGAGGTGTGCGAGAGTGGGCCTTTTGGCTTGGCTCTCTCTAGTCCTCATTGGACGGGCAGTGGAAGATAGTGTTACTCTGGGGTAATTTTGGACAGCTGGTGGTGTATGGTGGCGCCCCCCCCCCCCCAGCTGGTGCGGGATCTTGTTACATGCTCTACCCTGGGACGATGCACTTAGTATTGTGTATCAGGTGTGTGTGTAGGAGGTGTATTGGGTGTCGTGTGTGTGTGTGTGTGTGTGTAGGAGGTGTATGCAGAGCGGGTGTATTTATGGCCTTCGGAAAGGTAAGGGTTTGGGTGTTGGGACACTGGAGAAACATGGTGTAGCTTGTGTGTGTGTGTGTGTGTGTGTGTGTGTGTGTAGCTTGTGTGTCTGTGAATAGCTTGTGTGTGTGTGTGTGTGTGTGTGTGTGTGTGTGTGTGTGTGTGTAACATTAACATTTTGAATGTGTATTGATTTATTTGTTTAATATCCTGCGGACAATAGAAAAATAATATTGTATAAAAGGCGACAGGAAGCGTTAATACATGTATTATATAATTTGGACTGCTCCCCCCCTCCCCCTTCCCCACAAACCAATAATAGACTAAATTGAAAACGTTCGAGTTGACTGAACAAACGTTTATGACGTTTTCGGCTTTCCGGGGGGAAAAAAAAAATATGTGATCGACATTATGATTGATTTCTTCGCCTATCAAATGTGAAATTTATTCTGCCAGCTCACTGGGTGATGTGTATTTGTTAGTGGCAGTCGGACTGGGTTAGGGCTTTTGAATGTGTGGGGGCGGGTGGAGAGGAACTTGGGAGGGAAGGGTGTGTGTGGTTGTGGAGAGATGTGTGAGGGAGCGAAGGTAGGTGTGAGAGAGTAGGGAGAGTAAGAGCCACCGTGTGTGAGAGGAGGGAGGAGGAGAGGAATGTAGGGGTGTGGTTGAAACGTGGAGGGAGGAACCCAGAAGACAGACTTGTCGACGTCATCTGGTCGAAAGGAAAAGCAAAAGAGAATGGGGTTTAGGAGGTTCTTTGGTTGAAGTCAAAGACCTTTAGTCTACCATTGTGGTAAGGGAGTGTCCTGGACGGTGATGGTTGATGGGGGTTAGTTAAGGGGTAATGGGGATGTCGGTCGTTCACTTGGTAGTCAGCAGTATGCTGGTCTGTTATCGCTGTATTCTCCTGTATGCAAATTAGCCTGGCGTTGGGTATATCCCAGTGGATATCCGTATGTAAGAATGTGTGTATGTTTATATATAACCATTCTATACCGACGTATTATACATTCATATATATATATATATATATATATATATATATATATATATATATATATATATATATATATATATATATATATATATACGTTGAATGGAATGCCCATTCATTATGTGAATAATGAGGAGCTTCTACCATACCCACATATTCTTTCCATCTTCAGCTCCCTCGAGCTCTGTCCTTATCAGTAGATAAGTTATCAAAGGGCCTCCTTTGCGTGGCGGGCGGTGAACCAGCCTTATTTTCAAGTCTTTTTGCGTGGTGGACACAGAGAGAAGCGCGCGATGGTGTGTGGCCGGCGCAGGGAGGGAAGCTAGCTGGCTCACTTTAGCCACATTTACATGTTAAGAATTCATTTAGCGCCTGGAACACTCCGGGTGCGAATATTGAAGTCGTCCGCGTGAGAGACTTTTAAATGAATTATTTCCAGTCCGCTCCAAGTGCGTGAGGGACGACGGGCCACAATGACTCGCGTGGCAGAATATGTTTATTTCCTCTGGAGCAAATTTCAGTTGATTCAGGCGCGAATAAATTCTCTTGATCTGATTCGAGTTATTTCCATATTTCTCTGTATGATTATATCGCTGGTTTGGTTATTGCTATATTTCTCTCTTTGATTATATCGCTGGTTTGGTTATTGCTATATTTCTCTCTATGATTATATCGCTGGTTTGGTTATTGCTATATTTCTCTCTATGATTATATCGCTGGTTTGGTTATTGCTATATTTCTCTCTATGATTATATCGCTGGTTTGGTTATTGCTATATTTCTCTCTATGATTATATCGCTGGTTTGGTTATTGCTATATTTTTCTCTATGATTATATCGCTGGTTCGAAGGTAGCATTTTTTATTTATATTATTATGTTGTTATTTTAGGACACGCGTTTGGTTTTTGTGTGTGTGTGTGTGTGTGTGTGTGTGTGTGTGTGTGTGTGTGTGTGTGTGTATTCTAGGGAGGGCACTGAAGGTGATTGTGGGTTCTGATGAATATGGCTCCCAAGTGAAGATGATGAGCCTAGTGAATATGACTGCCAGGTGAAGGTGATGGCCCTAGTGAAGATGACTGCCAGGTAAAATGATGATGACCCTAGTGAATATGACTCCCAAGTGAAAGTGATGGCCCTACTGAATATGACTGCCAGGTGAAGATGATGACCCTAGTGAAGATGAGTGCCAGGTGAAGATGATGACCCTAGTGAGTATGACTGCCAGGTGAAGGTGATGGCCCTAGTGAAGATGACTGCCAGGTGAAGATGATGACCCTAGTGAAGATGAGTGCCAGGTGAAGATGATGGCCCTAGTGAAGATGACTGCCAGGTGAAGATGATGACCCTAGTGAGTATGACTGCCAGGTGAAGGTGATGGCCCTAGTGAAGATGACTGCCAGGTGAAGATGATGACTCTAGTGAGTATGACTGCCAGGTGAAGGTGATGGCCCTAGTGAATATGACTGCCAGGTGAAGGTGATGGCCCTAGTGAATATGACTGCCAGGTGAAGGTGATGGCCCTAGTGAATATGACTGCCAGGTTAAGGTGATGGCCCTAGTGAATATGACTCTCAGGTGAAGATGATGGCCCTTGTGAAGATGACTGCCAGGTGAAGGTGATGGCCCTAGTGAGTATGACTCCCAAGTGAAGATGATGACCCTAGTGATGATTACTGACAGTTAAAGATGACTGCCAGGTGAAGATGATGACCCTAGTGATGATTACTGACAGGTAAAGATGACTGCCAGGTGAAGATGATGACCCTAGTGAAGATGGCTCGAGTTTAGGATAGAATTTAAGTATAGAGTCAATATCTTTAAGTGTCGCCTCAGACACACTGTGGGATGTGAAGTGGAGAATTATATACAGTGCCCTGAGTTAAAGAGTTTGCGAGGTGAAGCAGATGAGCCAGTGTGTGGTGGGCGCGTTGTTCCTGCAGGCCGCTGCTTCCAACAGCCTGCTCGACCAACGTGTCTCGCACACCCAGCAGCTTGGACCTAGCCCAAGCTGTATGGGTACATAAAATCTCCAAAACTTACGCCGGGTAAACAATGATGTCGAAAGAATAACACCCCCCCAACACATGGCTCAGTCTTGGACTTATGTATGTCTGTGTATTCTGAATGGCTTCGAATCCTTTATATAAGGTGTTGGGGTCTTTTCCCCCCATCCTTGCGCTCTGTTAGGAGTGCAGCCTCCGGCGCCTGAAGAAGATGGTTCCTGCAGGACGTGGCTCCTGCAGAAGGTGTCCCCAGGCGATTTCGACCTCAACTTACAAGTGTCAACAGATATGGCTTGAAGGGAGAGGGAGATGGCCCTATATAGGGAGATGACCTGCAGTGCCTTTGGATGAAGATGACCTGCAGTAAAGGTGCCTTTGGATGAAGATGACCTGCAGTAGAGGTGCCTTTGGATGAAGATGACCTCGCGCGATGACGACCCAGGTGTGTATATGACCTCAGAGGCGGATGAAGATGACCTCAGTCAGAGGTGCCGTCAAGTTAGTGGTGGGTTCCGGTGGCAGTGACGTGCGGATGAGAGAGTTCGGTGGACATAGATGACCCGGGACAGTTACGGCCAGAGAGACGTCGTAGATGGCCTGATGTGGACGTAACAGGTTTACGATGGCGTGAGCCGCTGGATCTGGACTCATCCCTGCTGGAGGCGACGTCTCGGGTGAGGATGTGGCTGCTGGAGGCGACGTCTCGGGTGAGGATGTGGCTGCTGGAGGCTACGTCTCGGGTGAGGATGTGGCCGCTGGAGGCGACGTCTCGGGTGAGGATGTGGCTGCTGGAGGCGACGTCTCGGGTGAGGATGTGGCCGCTGGAGGCGACGTCTCGGGTGAGGATGTGGCCGCTGGAGGCTACGTCTCGGGTGAGGATGTGGCCGCTGGAGGCGACGTCTCGGGTGAGGATGTGGCGCATCCCTCGCTGGAAAGGGGTTGAATCTTGACGCCAGGGCAAAAGCACTTTGCCTCTGGCGCGCAACCACCCACCACCCCTCCTTGGGGCCCCTGTCGCTGACGCTAAAAACCCTCTGCAGAATTCGGTAGTCTGCATAACGTCAGAGGGTAATTTTCCCCCACTACACCCACACCCCCACCGCCCCTCGCCCCCCCTCGAACTTGCCCCGCGGGCGAACGCTAACTTCCCAGTTGAGTCGGGCGAAGAATTGGAATGAGCATCGTTATAATGCGAGGTGAACAAACATCACTCAACCCCTCCCCCGTCGGAAGTGTGTTTTTTTTTTTTTTGTGTGTGTGTCCTGTTTCAACAGTCGACCCCTCATAACTGTCTTTAATTTTTACGTGCGAGTTAACAGCCCAATTTGGGAAGTCAACACTGTTACTCCGACTGCCAGATAATTGTATTTAGAGAGGACGAATGTGTTTCTGGCTCGTCGCCTCGTCTTAACGGCAGTGGGCTTATCGAGTTATAACTTGTAACAAACTCGTAACAAGAATTTGTTTGTGAAAATTTTTTTATTTTTATATATGTAGCTGATATTTTACTTCCCTCAGACATCTTCATTTACCATCATCCCTTCTGGACTTTATATGTACGCGAGGATAGACTGATGGGATGTTTTGGCTAACTGTGTCTATTTCAGCTTTAAGTAATAACTTTAAAACATCGCTACTATTTCGTGTTAGTTTGGAAAATGTTTCGGGCGTCGCTGAAAGGTCATGTGGTTTGAATTCTCTGGAGTGGCCAGGACCTCCCCACGCACGTTACGTATATGTATACAGTGAGGCGAGAGGACGTGGGGAGCGCGTCTGCTGGCGCTGGCCAAAGGAAGCCTCTTAAAGAATCTTGCGCCACGCCAGCGCTTCACGTCCGACAAGAACCGTGCAAAAGTGGATTCGTTCCGGTGGTTCCAAAGCTTAGCCCCCGGGTTACCCAGGTATTATTTTGCCGGCACGTGTCAATTTGGAAGGGTAGAGGGTTTCGAACTCACTCTCTCTCTCTCTCTCTCTCTCTCTCTCTCTCTCTCTCTCTCTCTCATTTTTTTTTTTTTTTGACGTTTGCCGACAAAGTATGGAAGCGAACGCGTAGCCACGACAGATACAGATGATGGAGGGTGTAGCGCAGGACCGATAATTAGGGAAGACTAGAAAATAGTACTCCCGTTAAGACCTAGGTGAAAGAAAATGGGAGGTGGATGAAAGAGAAATGAGAGAGAGAGAGAGAGAGAGAGAGAGAGAGAGAGAGAGAGAGAGAGAGAGGTGGATTTGGCCACTGGTGTGTCATAATCTGTGTGAGGGTGGAAGCGCGCCCCCTCCTTTCAGCAGCAGGAGCCAGAAGCCGTGGCAGGGTGGGTAGAGAGAGAGGCGTCGGCGAGATACAAGGCGCGAGCGAAATGGCCCGATACATAGCCGCTGGCAGCGTGGGAAAGTTGGGAGGAGCGTGGGAAAGTGTGGAGGAGCGTGGGAAAATTGTAGGCGGTTCGTGGAAATTGTTCACCGTTGAGTATATTTTTTTGTCGTTTTTTATTCATTTATTTATTTATTCATGGATTTATTTATTTATTGTATTTTTTTCAATTTTTGAGGAGGGCATGGAAATTTATATTCTGAGTGTGTGAATAGCGTGATGGAGTAGGGAAATGAGAGTGAACATGGGGAACACGCCAGTTGGCCACAAGAACAATGAAACGCTTGAAGAACACGGTGATAAGGCATTGGAGATATGTAACTCGTGGTGATGAACGACGTATGATGGGTTGGTGCCAATGTAGCAGAGTGTGGGAGCAATGTGGGGGAGCATGTGTGACTTTGCTGGTAGCTGTGGGAACCCTAGCCTGTGCCAGGACCCCCCATTGTATCGACCAATCTACCCCCTGTGGGATGGATGAACAGCTGGGTTGACTGTGGACCGACTGCCGCAGCCAGGATTCGAACCCATACACTCGGCCATGGGTTTGGCGGCGGCCCGTGAATGCATCACGGTCAGGAACGCTAACCACCACACCACGGAGGTGAATAATGTCATACACGGAGGCCCGTGTTGGGTCTGATGCATGCCACAGATGATATTGGACATGCATTGGACATGGTAGCTATGCTCCTGCAGAGTGAGGGTCAGTGTTAAGGAAACGTGGTTCGGGGAGGTTGTGGGTGTTGGGCGAACGTGGTCCACTCTGGCAATGGTAGTTTGAACGAACGAAGTGCCGTCATTGAGTCAGAGGGCACGGTGGTTGAGCCATGGACCAGTGCTGGTCAACGAGAGAAACAGTGTTACGCGAGAGTAGGAACAGTTTGGCTAAACAGTGGGGGCAGTGTAGACGAGCATGGGGATTAGGGAAGGTGGGGATTGGAATCTTAGGGATTGGGATTATGTGTGTGTTGATAATCACAGGGTGAACTTATGAACAAATTTGAACAGGCGCGAAAAGAAGAAAGATCTTAAACATGAGAGGAACGTGTGAACAGTGTTAGAATAAAAAACGAGCAGTAAGTACAGTATGGTAGAAAATGTGAGTGGGAAGCATGACTGATACAGAAAACGGAGGGTGATGGTCCCGTTTTCGCCCGGTCTCTTGCACAGAACACGGCCCGTCCTTTCGAACCCAAAATCTTTTCCTACGTATTTAAATGTACGCCTCCCGGAGCGCAGGATGGCCGGAGTCCATGAATATATCACTTTATTTTTTTAGGTTGGAGGTTGACCTTGACCTGAATTTTGAAGATCGGGAGAACTCTCGTTGCGCCTCATAACGGACTGGATGACCTCGTACGATGCGAGAGTTCGAGGTGGAACTGAATAGAACGCAGGACATCCCATAGCAGCTAGGATGATGGAACGCGAGGGCTAATTTCCTTTTTTTTTTCCATGCAAATAAAAGAATAGACATTGGGCCGATAGACGGGTATACGAGTGACATCTCAGTTGCTCGTGTGTTGTATCGGTGTTACCGAACTCCGCCTGCTCGAGGTTACGCTACGGGTGAAAAGTCACCTTCGTCGAGGCTGTATCACAGGGCGTACAGTCTCGTCAAAGAACTCCTCACTTCTAGGGAGTGTACGCTTCCCTGCTGCTGGAAGTAGCGCAGTCTTGGGTTGCAATAGCCCTTAGAATGGACCAGGGGTAACACCAGGACTCAACTCCTCACTTCAAGGGAATCCACACTTCCCAGCAGCTGGAAGTAGCGCAGTCTTACGGTGGTGGTCTTCAGAAAGGACCTGGGTAACACTAGAACTGTTATCATAGCAATTGGTCCTTGGGTGATGATAAGTAGATGACTAAATCCGCATCGTAGATGAAGTAAACCTTATCAAAGACTTCGTCTCCCAAAGGCATTGCGTGAAGGTGGCCATCTTGAGGAACAAGAGGAGCATTGCACAGCACAGACATGTCAGGCAACCCCACCCATCCTTCCACTTGTAGAAGCCACGTTTATGAAGCACCTTCCAGACAGACCCCAACCTCCAGAGACTTTAAAAGCCCACCCCTCGAAGGTTGTGTTTGTGGGGCCGCTTCAAGAGGACACACAAGAGTCTTGTAGGACAGCGGCGAGAGGCAGGGGAACGGGATATCGAAGAGGCGTGTGAGGCGAGTTGGGTGGTTAAGCTAGCTCGACTAACAGACCCCCAGAACCATCAAGATGTTCGAGGGATGTGGTGGTGGTGTGGTGGTAAGTCACCAAAGAGTGACGTCTCCCTGCTGCTGGCCTGATGGTGTATGAACCACGAGGTGCGAAAGCCACTCACTTGGAGGTATTCTCAAGTACGGATCGAGGGGAATGTGGCGCGTGAGCAGCGTTGATATGTGTGGGAAGAGGAATAAGAGCGTGAGAGGAGCAGCGCTGATATGTGTGGGAAGAGCAATAGGAGCATGAGAGGAGCAGCGCTGATATGTGTGGGAGGAGGAAGAGGGAGCATGAGGGGAGCAGCGCTGGTATGTGTGGTAGGAGCAAGAGGAGCATGAAGGGAGCAGCCTTTGATGAGCTTGGGAACAGGGGTAAGAGAGCGTGGGAAAGTGAAGAATGAGCGTGGGAATGCCCATGGGTTAAGAGCGTGGGAAGGACGTTGGTCGGCTTTGGGAACAGACGAGTGTGGGGAAAGTCCAGGGGGTTAAGGTATGGGAACAGGGATAAAGTCAGCGTGAGAGCAAATTGCTGATCGTGGGAAATGTGAATGATGAACGCGGCAGATGAACAGCTCAGGGTAAGAACAGCGTCTGAGACCTCTTAATGAACAGCGTCCGAGAACTCTTAAAAGATGGGAATACGTGATGATGAACAAGACTCGTGAGTGAAGATGTGAATATTAGTTCCAATATGGGTACTTGACGACTCGCGTGAGGAATTGACTTTTCGTTCATGATAAGATTAGAACAGGATGTGTTATATTCACATGGAAGGAGGTTAGTGAAGCAAGGAAGAACAGGTTGCCTATTGTGAACATTTTCAGGTTTAAGAGGCTTCAGAATATTGAAGAACATACACGTAGAACAGGATAGGTTTAAGATGAGTTACACACACACACACACACACACTGTGAACATTTTTTGAGGCGCAAGAAACTTGAAAACATATGAGGATCTTTTTGTGTATTAGGGAAAGAAAGGAAAACTAGAATAAAATATATATATATATATTATATATATATATATATATATATATTATATATATATATATATATATATATATGTGTGTGTGTGTGTGTGTGTGTTGATGGTTCAGGAAGGTGTACATGTAAGCAGGAGCCAACACATGAGAGCCACAGGTTCCTGGAAGACTTAGGAGTAATCTGTGATTATCATAGGTTGCTGGAATAGGTAACGCTAACTTGTGGTTAACATGGGATTCTGGAACAGGTTGGACTAACATGTGATTGATATGGAGTCCTGGACCAGATAGGTCTCATCTGTGATTCCCAAAGGTTCCTGGAACAGAGGTAGAAATGACTTGTGTTTACCAGTGATTCCTGGAAGAGATAGAGCTAACTTGTAATTATCATGAGTTTCTGGGACAGATAGGGCTAACTTGTAATTAACACGAGCATCTAAAACAGATAGGGAAACTGACTCAATATTAACACTGGGTCCTGGAATGAATAGAAGAAGGATTGATTAACATGATTGATTTACACTGTGGTTATCTTCATACATCTCATAGATCGCTTTGGAAAGATAACGTAGCGATTTACTTCGTGGAAGAGAGATGCCATGGGGTGTGGATTGTTTGTGTATACACACCATCTCCAGCGGATGGTGGGCCAGTACACGCTGGAATGTGTGTGTGTGTGTAGTGTACCGACACGTGTGGGACTCCTCCGTCAGCATTAGGTGCGGAAAGTTGTGTGATGCGTCAGTTGGCTGGGGAGTTGTGTGGGTCCCCCTGACGGACAGACTGCGGCATCCTCCAGCGAGCCAGCAAACCAGGCAGCGAGCCGAGCCAACTCACCGCCACCCAGAGCCACACCTGCTGCATCGCCCGCCCGGCCGCCCTCACCACCGCCACCCACCCGTGCCTCCACTTGCAGTCATGTCTGTTACATCCACCCTCCCTCACCTCCGTCTATAACGTCCACCTCTGTCTTCCACACGGATCCACCACACCCACACCGTCGAACCTAAGTCATATTACCCCCATCCACTTCCAGCCTCCACCTACGGCCACCTCGCCACACTTCACCGTCCAACCTCACCCTCACCTCATCCCTGCACCACTAGTCCACACCACACACACCTCACTGCCACCACCACCGCCGCTGTCGCGAACCCTCCTCACCCCGCCCGCTAACCTCTCCATGCAGGTACCACGCCGCCCCACAGCACCCTCACTCTCCGCCTCAGCACATACCAGCTGCAGCACCCTCACCATCCACCGCTATCCTCCTCCTCCTGCTCCTCCTGGACCCACCACCGGCAACCCTCTGAGAGCTCCACCTCCACCTCCCACAACGTCGCCACCAGCCTACTCTCCCCATCATCTTCAACCACCCACAGTCTTCCCTTGCGCCATTGCCGCCACCACCACCACTACCATCACCATTCTCCAACAGTCACCACCATTTACCATACCAGCGCCTCTCTCTCTCTCTCTCTCTCTCTCTCTCTCTCTCTCTCTCTCTCTCTCCGCCGTCATCACACCACCCACGTCCCTGCCCGACGCCACCATCGGCAGGAGGGAGGCAGGTCGCCCATCACCACCACCCGAAACGGTCCGTCGTCCCTCCTCCCGCCACCACAGGTCCTGATAACAGCCCCTCACCCCCTCCCTCCCCCACCCCCTGTAAACTACCACATTATTTCTCGAAGTTTAGGGAGGGAGGAGGAGGAGGAGGAGGAGGAGGAGCAGCGGTGTGGTGTGGTGTGGTGTGGTGTGGGAGCCTCGGGAGGGAAGGGCTTCTGATAAGAGGAGCCACTTATCTCGGGGACGTGTCACCTGGTCATGCGGTGGTATCTGCTCTCTCTCTCTCTCTCTCTCTCTCTCTCTCTCTCTCTCTCTCTCTCTCTCTCTCTCTCTCTCTCTCTCTCCTCTCCTCTCTCTCTCTCCTCTCTCTCTCTCTCTCTCTCTCACGGAATTATTTGATGTATTGGGTGAACGGGGTAAACGAATTAACCTGGGTTATGAGGTAGTGAACCACGACCTCAAGAGATGGGGTCCCCCACGAGTGTAAAACACCCTCCCTGTACGTTGCAGATGGTGATTACACACACACACACACACACACACACACAAGCACACCATATCCGTCACAGCTCTAACAGTGGATGCAATAACACTAACATACGCGATGCATTTTGTGGTGGCCCTAGCGTGGGTTCGAACCCCATCGCGGCTCCACAGACCTTAGACATTCGTTTATAATTTAGTTGTGAAAATGAGCGATCCTTGACACTGTGAGTTTCATTGTTTCTGTGTCTTTATCGGGTTTACTGAATGGCGCGGGATGGTGATGGCTCGTGTGGGAACTAAAGTTTTTACCTAAATTAGGGAAGTCAGTTAACCACATGGTGTTACATTTTCGCATATCTTAGACTTTAGAGTTACTGAGGTACGTGTGAGACAGGGAGGTACTTTGGGGATTTTTGAGTTGGGGGAACAGTATTGATTTTTTTTCCAGGGTGAAGTGGATGAGGGATTTTTGTTACGGTGAAGTGAATCAGGGTTTTTTTTTAGGATGAAGTGAATCAGGGGTTTTGTAGGTTGAAGTGAATCAGGGGTTTTGTAGGTTGAAGTGAATCAGGGGTTTTCTAGAAAGGGTGATATGAATTAGGGATTTTATCTTGAATGGAATGAGTTAGAAAGGTTTTTATGATCAAATGAATCACTCGGTCTATGATTCGAACGAGTCAGGGCGTTTCGAAGTGAATTGAAACAGGGGTTTTTAAGGCATGAATCAGAAAGGTTGCTAAAGTGACACGATTCTTTTAACTGTGAAGGAAGAAATTTAGGAAATGATTCTAAATGAAGTGAATCACGGTGAATTCACGGAGTGAATCACGATGGTGCTTCTAATGTGAATCATGAGAGTGTTCGTGGACGGATTGAACGAGGAGGTTTGCAAAGGGATTGATTCGACCATGTCCATGGGCTTCGAGGATATGCCACACCAACCTTTTCAAGAATGGTCCCTCCGTCCGCTGCTGGGTAAGGTTTTCCTCCTGTCCATGCTTACGGTAGTTGTCCAGGCGGTCTTTAAGTTGAGGGGGGGGGATGGGTAAGAGGAGGCTCCCTTACACACACCCCCCCCCCCCATCCATGTATCATCGTTACGACCCAACTGTTGCTCCTCGGCCTTGGGAGCCCCAGAGGGTTGATGTGGGGCAAGGGGCGTTGAAAGGAGGTGGGAGAGAGGAGGTATGGTGATCGTGTGGTGGTGGTAAGGGAGGACGAGAGGCCTAGGTTGACGGAGGAATGAAAGTAGGGTGAAGTGGAGCAGGGAGTTGTGTGTGTGTGTGTGTGTGTGTGTGTGTGTGCGAAAGGTAACAGGAGAAGGAGGCTTCAGGGGGTCGAAAAAAAAAATGTCGCAAGATGGGATATTATAGACAGAGGAAAAAGCGAAATCCTCAGAAATCTTACGTCGGGAGGGTGTGTAGGTACGAGGGGCACCAGTGAGCCATTCATGATAACGGTGGTGGATTGAGAGGTTTAACCAAAACGCGACTCGGATGTGAGTGTGAGAGTCTACGGTCACAGAGAGCCATGTTTCACTATCTCTGTTATCATCACCGATACAGCTTTCCCTCTGTCTTTCTATCTCTCATATACATTGCTTGAAAGTCAGTTAATATATATATATATATATATATATATATATATATATATATATATAATATGGCTATTGCAGCTTCGAATCCCCTTTACCACCTGAGGGCAGACACACACACACACACACACACACACACACACACACACACACACACTTATAAATAGATAGATACATGACTGTGATTTTAGTCGTCCTTGTATTAAGACTATATATAGACAGTATGATATATATATATATATATATATATATATATATATATATTATATATATATATATATATATATATATATATATACAATATATACTTATTGTTTATTCATCTTTGCATTGAGATGATATTGTGCATAAGATAAACAAGGGGGGTGGGGGTGACTCATCATGACCTGGCTGGTTTAGGTCAACCTAGGCCAAACCTCTCAGTACACTGTCAACACACGTTCCATTCGGCGCTGTTGGCTGACTCCCGTCAAGCCGAATGGACAGGAGGACAGGACGGGGTTAGGAAACACCCAATAGATCCATGACTGTCTGTACAAACAGACCCCTGCTGAATGGGAGGATGGGGAGTAGACAGACCAACGCAGACGATGGTTCGAAGTGTTACAGCTTAGAGGAGGAATTGGCACGAAAAGTGGGTCTGTTCCGTTATGGGGTTCCGAAGAGGGGCGGGGAGGAAGGGGAAATGGTATTTCGCCTCGTTCAAAGGTTTGTTTGAACTTAAATGATGCGTGCGAAACGTTCAGCGAAACCCTGAGTTCGTTATGTTCGTTGTCCTAGAGTGTGGGTGCATAAACGTCAAAGTGTTGTCACGTAGGGGGTTACTCAAACGTTCATTGTCACACTGGTGGCATTCAAACGTTTAGAGTCACACGGGTGGCATTCAAACGTTTAGAGTCACACGGGTGGCATTCAAACGTTTAGAGTCCACGGGTGGCATTCGAACGTTTAGAGTCACACGGGTGGCATTCGAACGTTTAGAGTCACAGGGGTGGCATTCGAACGTTTAGAATCACACGGGTGGCATCCGAACGTTTAGAGTCACAGGGGTGGCATTCGAACGTTTAGAGTCACAAGGGTGGCATTCGAACGTTTAGAGTCACACGGGTGGCATTCGAACGTTTAGAGTCACAGGGGTGGCATTCGAACGTTTAGAGTCACAAGGGTGGCATTCGAACGTTTAGAGTCACAAGGGTGGCATTCGAACGTTTAGAGTCCAGGGTTGGCTATTCGAACGTTTATCGAGTCACACGGGTGGCTTTCGAACGTTTAGAGTCACAGGGGTGGCATTCCAACGTTTAGAGTCACACGGGTGGCATTCGAACGTTTATAGTCACAGGGTGGCATTCCAACGTTTAGAGTCACACGGGTGGCATCCGAACGTTTAGAGTCACAGGGGTGACATTCGAACGTTTAGAGTCACAGGGGTG
This sequence comes from Panulirus ornatus, assembly GCF_036320965.1. Classification (NCBI taxonomy): domain Eukaryota; kingdom Metazoa; phylum Arthropoda; class Malacostraca; order Decapoda; family Palinuridae; genus Panulirus; species Panulirus ornatus. Next base: position 6,424,266 of record NC_092269.1, read on the forward strand.
GCATTCGAACGTTTAGAGTCACAGGGGTGGCATTCCAACGTTTAGAGTCACAGGGGTGGCATTCGAACGTTTATAGAGTCACACGGGTGGCATTCGAACGTTTATAGAGTCACAGGGGTGGCATTCGAACGTTCATGCGTCACACGGGTTCCATTCGAACGTTCATTCAAACGTTGTGTCACATGGATGACATTCAAACGTTTTCACGGGGATGGCATTCAAAATCTGGTGTCTGACAAGTGTATTAATACCTCTAACGCCGCCGTACCTAACATTCATGGGGTAACCAGGTTCTTGAAGCGACATGGTAGTTGGCTTTTTGGCCATGTGTGGCTCTTCCACCCAACAGCTGTGATGGCCACACACTCGCCAACTCCACGAAGCGGACTGACACATTGTGGTATGAAAGATGTGAATCTACATGCGGGAGGAGAAATGTCTTGGGCTTTTTGATATGCACTCCGTTGCAACGTCTCTGTGGTTGCTGAAGAGCCGGTGATTATTCTGGCATCTCTGTTCAGTGCGATTTGCGCTTTTAATGTCTTTCGTAACATTGATGGCCACAGGCGATGCAATTCCATCGTGCAAACGTTGGGATTCGAAAGTAAATGATGACGTTGGGGTGGGATTCAAACGTTGCGTTGCTCGCACGGATATGCTCGAACGTTACTTGTCTGGAAATGATGTGATTCAAACGTTTCAAATGAACGAACGTTCGGGTTAGAATGTGAGTTGCCACAGACAATGGGATTCAGGCTTAAGTATGTAATTAAGCCCTTAATTTTACGAAATGCTGTCCTTTGACTCGATATCCTTAATCACCATATAGAATACCACGTTTACCCAGATTTTCATTAAAATCTGGAGAAGTTGAAAATCTTAGCAAAATGTTATTCTTGATTTTTTTGAAAAATTAGATTTTTCCGGAAATTATCACCATAGATGCTTTTACATCTGCGGAAATAAGAATCTGTGATCAAAACCTTAAAATTCGAGTAATTGGTCGAGTAATTAGCATATAAAGATAATCTTAACTATGTAATTAAGCGCTTAATTTTACGAAATGCTTTCTTTTGACTCGATATCCTTAATCACCATATAGAATACCACGTTTACTCAGATTTTCATTAAAATCTGAAGAAGTTGAAAATCTGAGCAAAATATTATCTTGATTGTTTTGAAAAAATAGATTTTCCTGAAATTATCATCATAGATGCTTTTACGTCTGCTGAATAAGAATCTCTGGTCAAAACCTTAAAATTCGAGTAATTAGTAAAGTAATTAGCAAATATAATATAATTATAATTAATATTAATATGTAATTAACGCTTAATTTTACGAAATGACTGTCTTTGACTCGATATCCTTAATCACAATATAGAATACCACATTATTAGATTTTCATTAAAATCTGAGAAGTTGAAAATCTGAGCAAAATATTATCCAAGGCTATAGCCTTGGATTTTTCTTGATTTTTTGAAAAATAGATTCCCTGAAATTATCAGCATAGATGCTTTTACGTCTGCTAAATAAGAATCTGTAGTCAAAACCTAAAACTTCGTGTAATTAGTCTAGTAATAAGCATAACATAATATATTAATAATCTTGCCTATGTAATTAAGCGCTTAATTTTACGAAATGCTTTCTTTTGACTCGATACCCTTAATCACCATATAGAATACCACTTTTTTTTTTTTTTTTTTTTTTTTTTTTTTTTTTTTTTTTTTTTTTTTTTTTTTTTTTTTTTTTTTTTTTTTTTTTTTTTTTTTTTTTTTTTTTTTTTTTTTTTTTTTTTTTTTTTTTTTTTTTTTTTTTTTTTTTTTTTTTTTTTTTTTTTTTTTTTTTTTTTTTTTTTTTTTTTTTTTTTTTTTTTTTTTTTTTTTTTTAAAAAAAAAAAAAAAAAAAAAAAAAAAAAAAAAAAAAAAAAAAAAAAAAAAAAAAAAAAAAAAAAAAAAAAAAAAAAAAAAAAAAAAAAAAAAAAAAAAAAAAAAAAAAAAAAAAAAAAAAAAAAAAAAAAAAAAAAAAAAAAAAAAAAAAAAAAAAAAAAAAAAAAAAAAAAAAAAATCAGAAGTTGAATCTGAGCAAAATATATCCAAGGTTCCTTGATTTTCTTGAAAAAGATTTTCCGAAATATCCTAGATGTTTACTCGCGAATAAGAATCTTGGTCAAACCTAATTCGATAATGTAAATTAATATTGAATTATAATTAACTTATGTAATTAAGCTTAATTTTACGAAATGCTTCTTTTATCATACTATCACATATGAATACCACTACCGATTTTCATAATCTAGAAGTAAAATTGAGCAATTTATCAGGTTAGCCTGTTTTCTTGATTTTTTTGAAAATAGATTTCCTGAAATATAGCATAATGCTTTTACGTTGCTAATAAGATCTGTGTCAAATAAATTGTAATTCTTATTTATTTTATATGTAATTCCTAATTTTACGAAATGCTTTCTTTGACCGATCTTAATCCTTAGAATCCATTTTTATTTTTTAAATTAAGAAGTTTTACATTCTAATAGATTTTGTAGATCCTAAATACTTGTATTTAGTCTGAATATTAGCATATGATTTTTTATCTTGTATGTATTACCGCTTAATTTACGAAATGCTTTCTTTTACTCGATTCCTTAATCACCATATAGAATACACTTTCCAGATTTCATTAAATCAAGAAGTTGAAATCTGAGCAAAATATTATCCAAGGCTTGATTTTTCTTGTTTTTGAAAATAGTTTCCTGAAATTTCAGCATAGATGCTTTACTCTCAATAAGAATCTTGTCAAACCTAAAATTCGATTAATTGTAGTAATTAGCATAAATAATTATAATAATTTATTGTAATAACGCTTAATTTTACGAAATGCTCTTTGACTCGATATCCTTAATCACATATAGATCCACGTTCAGATTTTCATAAAATCTGAAGAAGTTAAATCTAGCAAAATTTCAGGCTTACTTGGATTTTTGATTGAAAAATAGATTTCCTGAATTATCAGCATGATGCTTTTACGTCTGCTAAATAAGAATCTGTAGTCAAAACCTAAAACTTTTTGTAATTAGTCTAGTAATAAGATAACATAATATTAATAATCTTGCTATGTAATTAAGCGCTTAATTTTACGAAATGCTTTCTTTTGACTCGATACCCTTAATCACCATATAGAATCCCACGTTTACTCAGATTTTCATTAAAATCTGAAGAAGTTGAAAATCTGAGCAAAATATTATCCAAGGATACCTTGGATTTTCTTGATTTTTTGAAAAATAGATTTTCCTGAAATTATCATCATAGATGCTTTTACTCTGCTGAATAAGAATCTTGTAAACCTTAAAATTCGAGTAATTAGTAAGTAATTGCATATGATATATTAATTAATCTTAAGTATGTAATTAACCGCTTATTTTACGAAATGCTGTCTTTTCACTCGATATCCTTAATCACAATATAGAATACCACATATTCCCAGATTTTCATTAAAATCTGCAGAAGTTGAAAATCTGAGCAAAATTTTTCTTTTTCTTGATTTTTTTGAAAAAATAGATTTCCCTGAAATTATCAGCATAGATGCTTTTACGTCTGCTAAATAAGAATCTGTAGTCAAAACCTAAAACTTCGTGTAATTAGTCAGTAATAGCATAACATAATAATTAATAATCTTGCCTATGTAATTAAGCGCTTAATTTTACGAAATGCTTTCTTTTGACTCGATACCCTTAATCACCATATAGAATACCACGTTTTCTCAGATTTTCATTAAAATCTGAAGAAGTTGAAAATCTGAGCAATATTATCCAACTACCTGATTTTTCTGATTTTGAAAAAATAATTTCTGAAATTACAATAGATGCTTTTACGTCTGCTGAATAAAATCTTGGAAAACTAAATTCGAGTATTAGCTATTGATTAATTATAATAATCTAGTATGTAATACCGCTTAATTTTACGAAATGCTGTCTTTTACTCGATATCCTTATCACAATATAGATACCACTTTCCAGATTTTCATTAAAATCTCAGAAGTTGAAAATCTGAGCAAAATATTATCCAAGGCTAGAGCCTTGGATTTTTCTTGATTTTTTTGAAAAAATAGATTTCCCTGAAATTATCAGCATAGATGCTTTTACGTCTGCTAAATAAGAATCTGTAGTCAAAACCTAAAATTCGTGTAATTAGTCAGTAATAAGCATAACTAATATATTAATAATCTTGCTATGTAATTAAGCGCTTAATTTTACAAATGTTCTTTTGACTCGATACCTTAATCACATATAGAATACCACGTTTACTCATTTTCATTAAAATCTGAAGAAGTTGAAAATCTGAGCAAAATATTATCCAAGGATTTTTCTTGATTTTTTTGAAAAATAGATTTCCTGAAATTATCACATAGATGCTTTTACGTCTGCGAATAAGAATCTGTATCAAAACCTAAACTTTTTGTAATTGTCGAGTAATAGGATAAATAATTATAATAATCTTTATGTAATTAAGCGCTTATTTTACGAAATGCTTTCTTTTGACTCGATACCTTAATCACCATATAGAATACACGTTTACCCATATTTTCATAAAATCAAGAAGTTGAAAATCTGAGCAAAATATTATCCAAGGATTTTCTTGATTTTTTGAAGAAATAGATTTTCCGAAATATCACCATATGCTTTTACATCTGGGAATAAGAATCTGTGATCAAACTTAAATTCGAGTAATTGGTCAGTATTAGCATATTAAGTAATTATTAATTTATATCCTTATACTCTTTTGTAATTATACCTATAAATCCCGAAATTTTACTTTGAGAATTGAAATCTTATATCCCATATAGCTTAATTTTTCTTGATTTTTTAAAATTTCTGAAAATATAGTACATGCTTTCGTCTTGAATAAGAATCTGTGGTCAAAACCTTAGAATTCGAGTATTGTCAAGTATTAGCTATTAAGATATTTTATTAATCTTAACTATGTAATTACGCGCTTAATTTTACGAAATGCTTTCTTTTGACTCGATATCCTTAATCACCATATAGAATACCACGTTTGCCAAGATTTTCATTGAAATCACAAGAAGTTGAAGATCTGAGCAAAATATTATCCAAGGCCTTGGATTTTTCGTGTTTTTTTTTGAAAAAATAGTTTTTCCGGAAATTTTCAGCATAGATGCTTTTACATCTACGGAATAAGAATCTGTGATCAAAACCTTAAAATTCGATTAATTGGTCGAGTAATTAGCAAATAAATATAATTATAATTAATCTTAACTGTGTAATTAAGCGCTTAATTTTACGAAATGGAGTCTTTTGACTCGATATCCTTAATCACCATATAGAATACCACGTTTACTTAGATTTTCATTAAAATCTGAAGAAGTTGAAAATCTGAGCAAAATATTATCCAAGGCCTTGGATTTTTCTTGATTTTTTTGAAAAAATAGATTTCCCTGAAATTATCAGCATAGATGCTTTTACGTCTGCTAAATAAGAATCTGTAGTCAAAACCTAAAACTTTTTGTAATTAGTCGAGTAATAAGGATAACATAATTATTAATAATCTTGCCTATGTAATTAAGCGCTTAATTTTACGAAATGCTTTCTTTTGACTCGATACCCTTAATCACCATATAGAATACCACGTTTTCTCAGATTTTCATTAAAATCTGAAGAAGTTGAAAATCTGAGCAAAATATTATCCAAGGCTATACCTATGGATTTTTCTTGATTTTTTTGAAAAAATAGATTTTCCTGAAATTATTTCATTTTACGTCTGCTGTTAAAAATGAATTCTATGGTGAAAACCTTAAAATTCGAGTAATTAGTAAAGTAATTAGCATATGATATAATTATAATAATCTTAAGTATGTAATTAACCGCTTAATTTACGAAATGCTGTCTTTCACGATATCTTATCACAATATAGAATACCACATATTCCAGATTTCATTAAAATCTGCAGAAGTTGAAAATCTGAGCAAAATATTATCCAAGGCTATAGCCTTGGATTTTTCTTGATTTTTTTGAAAAAATAGATTTCCCTGAAATTATCAGCATAGATGCTTTTACGTCTGCTAAATAAGAATCTGTAGTCAAAACCTAAAACTTCGTGTAATTAGTCTAGTAATAAGCATAACATAATAATTAATAATCTTGCCTATGTAATTAAGCGCTTAATTTTACGAAAATGCTTTCTTTTGACTCGATACCCTTAATCACCATATAGAATACCACGTTTTCTCAGATTTTCATTAAAATCTGAAGAAGTTGAAAATCTGAGCAAAATATTATCCAAGGCTATACCCTTGGATTTTTCTTGATTTTTTTGAAAAAATAGATTTTCCTGAAATTATCATCATAGATGCTTTTACGTCTGCTGAATAAGAATCTCTGGTCAAAACCTTAAAATTCGAGTAATTAGTAAAGTAATTAGCATATTGATATAATTATAATTAATCTTAACTATGTAATTAAGCGCTTAATTTTACGAAATGCTTTCTTTTGACTCGATATCCTTAATCACCATATAGAATACCACGTTTACTCAGATTTTCATTAAAATCTGAAGAAGTTGAAAATCTGAGCAAAATATTATCCAAGGCTATAGCCTTGAATTTTTCTTGATTTTTTTGAAAAAATAGATTTCCTGAAATTATCAGCATAGATGCTTTTACGTCTGTAATAAGAATCTGTGTCAAAACCTAAAATTCGAGTAATTAGTCAGTAATATAGCATATAATAATTATATTAATATTAGCTATGTAATTAAGCGCTTAATTTTACAAAATGCTTTCTTTTGACTCGATACCCTTAATCACCATATAGAATACCACGTTTTCTCAGATTTTCATTAAAATCTGAAGAAGTTGAAAATCTGAGCAAAATATTATCCAAGGCTATACCCTTGGATTTTTCTTGATTTTTTTGAAAAAATAGATTTTCCTGAAATTATTAGCATAGATGCTTTTACGTCTGCTGAATAAGAATCTCTGGTGAAAACCTTAAAATTCGAGGAATTAGTAAAGTAATTAGCATATTGATATAATTATAATTAATCTTAAGTATGTAATTAACCGCTTAATTTTACGAAATGCTGTCTTTTCACTCGATATCCTTAATCACAATATAGAATACCACATATTCCCAGATTTTCATTAAAATCTGCAGAAGTTGAAAATCTGAGCAAAATATTGGATTTTTCTTGATTTTTTTGAAAAAATAGATTTCCCTGAAATTATCAGCATAGATGCTTTTACGTCTGCTAAATAAGAATCTGTAGTCAAAACCTAAAACTTCGTGTAATTAGTCTAGTAATAAGCATAACATAATAATTAATAATCTTGCCTATGTAATTAAGCGCTTAATTTTACGAAATGCTTTCTTTTGACTCGATACCCTTAATCACCATATAGAATACCACGTTTACCCATATTTTCATTAAAATCACAAGAAGTTGAAAATTTGAGCAAAATATTATCCAAGGGTTTTTTTTTATTTTTTTGAAGAAATAGATTTTCCGGAAATTATCACCATAGATGCTTTTACATCTGCGGAATAAGAATCTGTGATCCAAACCTTCAAATTCGAGTAATTGGTCGAGTAATTAGCATATTAAGATAATTATAATTAATCTTTATGTAATTAAGCGCTTAATTTTACGAAATGCTTTCTTTTGACTCGATATCCTTAATCACCATATAGAATACCACGTTTACTCAGATTTTCATTAAAATCTGAAGAAGTTGAAAATCTGAGCAAAATATTATCCAAGGCTATACCCTTGGATTTTTCTTGATTTTTTTGAAAAAATAGATTTTCCTGAAATTATCAGCATAGATGCTTTTACGTCTGCTGAATAAGAATCTCTGGTCAAAACCTTAAAATTCGAGTAATTAGTAAAGTAATTAGCATATTGATATAATTATTATTATTATTATTATTATTATTATTATTATTATTATTATTATTATTATTATTATTATTATTATTATTATTATTATTATTATTATTATTATTATTATTATTATTATTATTATTATTATTATTATTATTATTATTATTATTATTATTATTATTATTATTATTATTATTATTATTATTATTATTATTATTATTATTATTATTATTATTATTATTATTATTATTATTATTATTATTATTATTATTATTATTATTATTATTATTATTATTATTATTATTATTATTATTATTATTATTATTATTATTATTATTATTATTATTATTATTATTATTATTATTATTATTATTATTATTATTATTATTATTATTATTATTATTATTATTATTATTATTATTATTATTATTATTATTATTATTATTATTATTATTATTATTATTATTATTATTATTATTATTATTATTATTATTATTATTATTATTATTATTATTATTATTATTATTATTATTATTATTATTATTATTATTATTATTATTATTATTATTATTATTATTATTATTATTATTATTATTATTATTATTATTATTATTATTATTATTATTATTATTATTATTATTATTATTATTATTATTATTATTATTATTATTATTATTATTATTATTATTATTATTATTATTATTATTATTATTATTATTATTATTATTATTATTATTATTATTATTATTATTATTATTATTATTATTATTATTATTATTATTATTATTATTATTATTATTATTATTATTATTATTATTATTATTATTATTATTATTATTATTATTATTATTATTATTATTATTATTATTATTATTATTATTATTATTATTATTATTATTATTATTATTATTATTATTATTATTATTATTATTATTATTATTATTATTATTATTATTATTATTATTATTATTATTATTATTATTATTATTATTATTATTATTATTATTATTATTATTATTATTATTATTATTATTATTATTATTATTATTATTATTATTATTATTATTATTATTATTATTATTATTATTATTATTATTATTATTATTATTATTATTATTATTATTATTATTATTATTATTATTATTATTATTATTATTATTATTATTATTATTATTATTATTATTATTATTATTATTATTATTATTATTATTATTATTATTATTATTATTATTATTATTATTATTATTATTATTATTATTATTATTATTATTATTATTATTATTATTATTATTATTATTATTATTATTATTATTATTATTATTATTATTATTATTATTATTATTATTATTATTATTATTATTATTATTATTATTATTATTATTATTATTATTATTATTATTATTATTATTATTATTATTATTATTATTATTATTATTATTATTATTATTATTATTATTATTATTATTATTATTATTATTATTATTATTATTATTATTATTATTATTATTATTATTATTATTATTATTATTATTATTATTATTATTATTATTATTATTATTATTATTATTATTATTATTATTATTATTATTATTATTATTATTATTATTATTATTATTATTATTATTATTATTATTATTATTATTATTATTATTATTATTATTATTATTATTATTATTATTATTATTATTATTATTATTATTATTATTATTATTATTATTATTATTATTATTATTATTATTATTATTATTATTATTATTATTATTATTATTATTATTATTATTATTATTATTATTATTATTATTATTATTATTATTATTATTATTATTATTATTATTATTATTATTATTATTATTATTATTATTATTATTATTATTATTATTATTATTATTATTATTATTATTATTATTATTATTATTATTATTATTATTATTATTATTATTATTATTATTATTATTATTATTATTATTATTATTATTATTATTATTATTATTATTATTATTATTATTATTATTATTATTATTATTATTATTATTATTATTATTATTATTATTATTATTATTATTATTATTATTATTATTATTATTATTATTATTATTATTATTATTATTATTATTATTATTATTATTATTATTATTATTATTATTATTATTATTATTATTATTATTATTATTATTATTATTATTATTATTATTATTATTATTATTATTATTATTATTATTATTATTATTATTATTATTATTATTATTATTATTATTATTATTATTATTATTATTATTATTATTATTATTATTATTATTATTATTATTATTATTATTATTATTATTATTATTATTATTATTATTATTATTATTATTATTATTATTATTATTATTATTATTATTATTATTATTATTATTATTATTATTATTATTATTATTATTATTATTATTATTATTATTATTATTATTATTATTATTATTATTATTATTATTATTATTATTATTATTATTATTATTATTATTATTATTATTATTATTATTATTATTATTATTATTATTATTATTATTATTATTATTATTATTATTATTATTATTATTATTATTATTATTATTATTATTATTATTATTATTATTATTATTATTATTATTATTATTATTATTATTATTATTATTATTATTATTATTATTATTATTATTATTATTATTATTATTATTATTATTATTATTATTATTATTATTATTATTATTATTATTATTATTATTATTATTATTATTATTATTATTATTATTATTATTATTATTATTATTATTATTATTATTATTATTATTATTATTATTATTATTATTATTATTATTATTATTATTATTATTATTATTATTATTATTATTATTATTATTATTATTATTATTATCATTATCATTATCATTATCATTATCATTATCATTATCATTATCATTATCATTATCATTATCATTATCATTATCATTATCATTATCATTATCATTATCATTATCATTATCATTATCATTATCATTATCATTATCATTATCATTAATGAGGTGTTGGTTATCATTATCATTATCATTATCATTATCATTATCATTATCATTATCATTATCATTATCATTATCATTATCATTATCATTATCATTATCATTAATGAGGTGTTGGTTATCATTATCATTAATGAGGTGTTGGTTATCATTATCAGTATATTGATGAAGTATTTGGTTATCATTATCATTATCATTATCATTATCATTAATGAGGTGTTGGTTATCATTATCATTAATGAGGTGTTGGTTATCATTATCAGTATATTGATGAAGTATTTGGTTATCATTATCATTATCATTAATGAGGTGTTGGTTATCATTATCAGTATATTGATGAAGTATTTGGTTATCATTATCATTAATGAGGTGTTGGTTATCATTATCATTAATGAGGTGTTGGTTATCATTATCATTAATGAGGTGTTGGTTATCATTATCAGTATATTGATGAAGTATTTGGTTATCATTATCAGTATATTGATGAAGTATTTGGTTATCATTATCATTATCATTATCATTATCATTATCATTATCATTAATGAGGTGTTGGTTATCATTATCATTATCATTATCATTATCATTATCATTATCATTATCATTATCATTATCATTATCATTATCATTATCATTATCATTAATGAGGTGTTGGTTATCATTATCATTATCATTAATGAGGTGTTGGTTATCATTATCAGTATATTGATGAAGTATTTGGTTATCATTATCAGTATATTGATGAAGTATTTGGTTATCATTATCAGTATATTGATGAAGTATTTGGTTATCATTATCAGTATATTGATGAAGTATTTGGTTATCATTATCATTATCATTATCATTATCATTATCATTATCATTATCATTATCATTATCATTATCATTATCATTATCATTATCATTATCATTATCATTATCATTAATGAGGTGTTGGTTATCATTATCATTAATGAGGTGTTGGTTATCATTATCAGTATATTGATGAAGTATTTGGTTATCATTATCAGTATATTGATGAAGTATTTGGTTATCATTATCAGTATATTGATGAAGTATTTGGTTATCATTATCATTAATGAGGTGTTGGTTATCATTATCATTAATGAGGTGTTGGTTATCATTATCATTAATGAGGTGTTGGTTATCATTATCATTAATGAGGTGTTGGTTATCATTATCATTAATGAGGTGTTGGTTATCATTATCATTATCATTAATGAGGTGTTGGTTATCATTATCAGTATATTGATGAAGTATTTGGTTATCATTATCAGTATATTGATGAAGTATTTGGTTATCATTATCAGTATATTGATGAAGTATTTGGTTATCATTATCATTATCATTAATGAGGTGTTGGTTATCATTATCAGTATATTGATGAAGTATTTGGTTATCATTATCATTAATGAGGTGTTGGTTATCATCGTTGCAGGTGAGTGTTGAGGATGTATCCAAGCCCACAGTGCCGTGCCTGTGCCGTGAGTATCATCATATTATTGTCTGCTACCACAACAACCACCTTGTTATAATTTTTTTGTTACAACTCTCTTGGCTTCTGTCTCGTGCCTTCCTGCTATAACCACGACCGACCAACCCTTCCTTCTCCTCTTCCTCCTCTCCTCTCTCCCTGTGATATATATATATATATATATATATATATATATATATATATTATATATATATATATATATATATATATATATATATATATTTTAGTTTGCCTATAGTTCTTATATCTGCTACTGTTAATGACTCTATATTGTTTTTTTATATATACATTTTCTGGCCTGTCTGCTATGGACGACCTGGGTCTCCCTCTGCCTCTTGTCCCACTTACGTCGTTCGCGACCATTTCTTTGCCGTCCTTCTTTCACCTTTGCTCTCTTTTACCTTTTTTTTCTCTCTTTTTTTTACACAGTTCATCTCTCACGCCCTCGCCTCGGCTCCCACTGTCATCTGTCTGTCACAGTCACACTGTTTCTCCTCCCCTCCCTTTTTTCGACAGTTCCCCCTGTCTCGTCGCACTCAACACTGTTCCCACTTTCTCAGTTCCTGGGCCGTTTCGGTCTTCTCTCTCTCTCTCTCTCTCTCTCTCTCTCTCTCTCTCTCTCTCTCTCTCTCTCTCTCTCTCTCTCTCTCTCAGGCTTCTGCTGGCTGTCCTGTACACGGCAGTTTCTGGGATGAGCACACGGCCCGTGTCTTTTCGAACCAGGGTCAGACAAGACATCAGCCACCTCTCCTGCCATTCGTACAATCATGTCTCGCTACCCCACACACACACCCACCCACACACACACACACACACCACACACACGCACGCACGCGCACGCTGTCTTCCATTCCTGGGGCACCTTCCCTTACACACACACACACACACACACACACACACACACCACACACACACACAGTCTTCCATTCCTGGGGCACCTTCCCTAACCACTAATGTAAACGCCTTATCTCGAGGATAGACCATTATCTTCTGCTTGGGAAGGGGTGAGGGTGTGTGTGTGTGGGGTGTGTGTGGTGTGGTTTGGGGGGGGGGGGAACAACACCCCACCCATCGCCAGAACCCATCCTATAATTACAACCATTACCATCTCTTAAACGAGCCATGCCACACTGAGCATCCACAGCTGTGACCTGTAACTAGTCCATTCACCCCCCCTCCCTGTCGTAACGACCGCTAATGAGGGGGGACCCCAGGTGGAGAGTATTAGTATTAGCCAACCATCTGCTTCGGGCCGGGGGTAGACCTCAGTCCGTCTTGAAGAACAAGAGAAAAACATTTAAATGTGTTTCAGAACAGCTCACCTAACATGACCCCCAAATTCCCTTTTTTTTTAAAAAAAAGGGACCTTTCTCTCTCAACAGCTGCCTCGATATTCTACAATAGAATAGGGTGTCTCTTTCCACCTTTATATATTTTGCAGTAGAATGGGCAGTCCCTTTCCACCTTTATCTTGTGCTATAGAATAGGGTTTGCCCTTTCCACCTTTATCTTTCACAATAGAGTTGGGTCCCCCTTTCTAACTTTTACCACCGTAATGTCTCTCTGTCTTTTCTCTCCCCCTTCCCCCCAATACAAACTACTACGTAACTCTCCTATATACATTTCCCACAGTGAGGTAGATTACAAATTGCCCCCCACACAGTGAGGTAGATACAAATTGCCACCACAGTGAGGTAGATACAAATTGCCCCCAACACAAGCCAGTGAGGTAGTTACAAATTGCCCCCCACACACAGTGAGGTAGTTACAAATTGCACCCCCCCCACAATGAGGTCGTTACAGAGTCAGCAAATGGGACACAAGAGCTGCTAATTAGGATTTGATCCCAAGACAGCTGTGGCTGCGTCAAGGATTAAGATCCCGTGGCTCACCTCTGTGTTGTGTGTGTGTGTCCAAGGTGAGCATCGGCGAGAGATGATCCACTTTGCCCACCTCTTCAACAACAACCCTTCCTCCTCCTCCTCCTCCACCGCCGCCTCCTCCACACCACCACAGTAGGGTCACAGTATCTCTCACCACAGGGGTGGGTAACTACCCTCATCCACCCGCTCAAGATAATATCAGGGATTTTGTTTCTGTGCTTCACATGTTCTGCCTCTCAGTCCTTATCTTCTTGTGTTCTGCCCATATACTTCCCTTCCGTACGTTTAGCCCTTCAAAACACTGTTCTTTTCTGCATATTATACTACTCCAAACTCTACGTTTAGCCCTTCAAAACTCTGTTCTTTTCTGCATATTATATACCCAAACTTACGTTTAGCCCTTCAAAACTCTGTTCTTTTCTGTATATTATAATACTCCAAACTCTACGTTTAGCCCTTCAAAACTCTGTTCTTTTCTGCATATTATGATACTCCAAACTCTACGTTTAGCCCTTCAAAACTCTGTTCTTTTCTGCGTATTATGATACTCCAAACTCTACGTTTAGCCCTTCAAAACTCTGTTCTTTTCTACATATTACAATACTCCAAACTCTATTCTTTTTCCACGTATTATTATATTCGAACTCTCTTCTTTTCTACATATTAGTACGATATTTACAACTATTATTTTAAATATGATATTCAAAACTCTGTTCTTTCCTACGTGTTATTAACACATTCAAACTCAACTATTATTTGCACATTATAATATTCAAAACTCTATTCTTTCCCACGTACTCTGTTGTTTCCTACATATTATTATTATTATTATTATTATTATTATTATTATTATTATTATTATTATTATGATATGTATTTCCATGATCTGACGAAGTTTAATGATGGTGTTGATGATATATTACCATGTGTCTCTGTGTTTACCTTTGGTGTTGGCCTGTTGTGACCTTCTACCGCCTCCGTGTGCGTGGCGCTGTTGTACTTACACACACATCGCAGCATGTCGAACCAGACACCACCCCCTCCTCTCTTTGGAACCTTCAGGGTGGAATTAGCACCCTCCCTAGGCTCACACCCTTATGAGAACAGGATGGCTTTGTGCATATTCGTGATGTGAAGACAAAATACTGATGCTGTGTATTGATATTGATCAAGATATTCCTATGAGTCCACGGGGAAAATGAAACACGAAGAATTCCTAAGTGCACTTTCGTGTAATAATCACATCATCAAGGTATGTTTTGGACAATCACATGTTTACCAAATGGCGTCCTAGCTTCGTCTCTTGATGTATATCAACTGACTGTTATATTTCTCTCTTGTGTCTCCCTTGATGATGTGATTATTACACGAAAGTGCACTTGGGAACTTTTCGTGTTTCATTTTCCCCGTGGACTCATAGGAATATATATATATATATATATATATATATATATATATATATATATATATATATATATATATATATATATATATAATATATGTAAATGTTTTCTGTTGTGGCTTCCTCTTCCACGTTCGGGGTGATGGAATATTAAAACACAAAAGCTCTGTTGTACTTCAGTGTTGTAATGTATGTTGGGGGGAGGCCCATTGGTGTGTGGTGGATGTTGTATACCCCCAGACGACGTGTATTGACAGCACCTTGTCTGGTCGATCCATCTTCGTGTTTACTACTCCACCGGTAATTTTGTCTCCTTTGAGAAGGTTACCGGCTGGTCGAACTGGTCGTGGCCTGCTGGTCGAATTGGTCGTGTGCCTTGTGTGCTCTTAACTATACACCTCTCTTTGATGTTTCAACACTTCAGCTTCTTGTTTTTTGATGTTGAGGGTCATATATATATATATATATATATATATATATATATATATATATATATAATTGTGTGTGTGTGTTGTGTGTGTGTGTGTGTGTGTGTGTGTGTGTGTGTGTGATATGCCCTTTTCCACGCTCGTGTATCTATGTGTCGGTCAAGTGTAAGTGTATGTCGTAAGGATTACGTCGTGAAATGCGATCCCCCTGTGTATTTTGCTCGCGGTCGGGGTGGGGAAGGGGTTAGTTTGATATGCCTTCTGTCACAAAGTGATGTATTCGGTCCAGCTCGCCAGAGGCCCCCCCCCAAAAAAAAAAAAACAACAACCCGAACTTTAAACGAAGTGCTTTTGCCACCGCGCTGCCTCGTTAATCACATCTGCGTACCACCATCGCGTGGCCCTTATATTCTTTCTCTTTTTGACCTTTTTTTTCAACGTCGTATCGCCACCTGTTTAGATTTTTCGTCTCGCGTATCTCGTGATTGAGGTGGAGGGAGGTGGGAGGATTTTTTTACGCCATGGCTGATTCTCCAAGTTGTTCTGCCCCGCGAGGTTGAGTGTATGTGCCATCTGCGTGTTGAGCTTAGGAGGAGGGTGGTCCCATGGTGTGGGAGTGGCTTGGGTCGTGGGCTGTGGGAGGGTTCGTGGGCTGTGGGGGTGGTCGTGGGCTGTGGGGGGGTCGTGGGCTGTGGGGGGGTCTGGGCTGTGGGGAGGGGTCGTGGGCTGTGGGGGAGGGTCGTGGCTGTGGGGAGGGTCGTGGGCTGTGGGGAGGGTCGTGGGCTGTGGGGGGTCTGGGCTGTGGGGAGGGTCGTGGGCTGGTTGGTGGGGAGGGTCATGGGCTGTGGGGGGGAGGGTCGTCATCGTGGCTGTGGGGTGGGTCATGGGTTGTGGGGAGGGTCATGGGCTGTGGGGAGGAGGGTCGTGGTCTGTGGGGAGGGTCGTGGGTTGTGGGGAGGGTCATGGGCTGTGGGGAGGGTCGTGGGCTGTGGGGAGGGTCGGGTGTGGGCATGTGGGGGGTGTGGGCTGTGGGCTGTGGGGAGGAGGGTCGTGGGCTTTGGGGAGGAGGGTCGTGGGCTGTGGGGAGGGTCGTGGTCTGTGGGGAGGGTCGTGGGCTGTGGGGAGGGTCGTGGGCTGTGGGGAGGGTCGTGGGCTGTGGGCAAAAGTGTGGGTTTTTGGGGTAGAGGTAGTCTGTGGGTTTGAGGGTGTCGGGGGCGGCGCTCCTCGTGTGAGGTGGTAAAGTGGGTCTCCTTTAAATAACACGCTTGTTGATGGATCATCCCCTGACGTCATCCCGTGACGTCACGGCGGCGCCATGTTTGTTACGTCACCCGCCCCAGGGGTTAAAGGTCACAATGGACACACAGGCCCAAGCAGTGGTCATAAGAGAGGCACATCTGGACCGTGTGCGTTATCGGTAGGAAACGGAGTTCGCGTGTGTGTGTGTGTGTGTGTGTGTGTGTGTGTGTGTGTGTGTGTGTGTGTGTGTGTGAACCATGTATGTTACAGTTAGGAAACGGAGTTCGAATGTGTGAGTGTGTGTGGGTGGGTGGGTGGGTGGATGTGTGGTGGGTGGGTGGGTGGGTGGGTGGGTGGGTGTGTGTGTGTGGGTGGGTGGGTGGCTGCTGGACTGGAAACCTTGACCTCCAAGATGGCTCGACCCTTCCGGTTACGAGAGCGTGACCTTTGACCTGACCCTGAAGCCGGGCAGGCCATTAGACCCAGAGGGCGCCGCGAACCATCTTGTACAAGGGCCTGACGCACGAACAGTACTTTATAACCCTTCCTCTTTACCAGTTAGTCCCTTTATCATTTTTACCTCCCTCGTCTTTATTGACGATAACGACGATGTAAGATGATGATGGATCGGTATTGACCCGTGGGCCGGGGTCATTGGCGTCCTTCTACAACCTTAGGTTAACTCGAGCCGAGTTACGAGCCCTTGGTTGTAGAAGTTATGATGGTGAGGTGGGGGGTGTGTTTGAGTGGCGGTGGGCGTTGTGGAGATGGGGTATCGATGAATGAGGACGTGGTTGTGTGGTGTTGTGAAGTTATAACTTGTGGTGGACAGTATTTCCATTCCACGATCGTGCAAGTGAAGGAGAGGGGGAAAAAAAAGGAGGAGAGAGAATATGATGAAGGTACACCAATTTGCGACAGATTTTAGTTTACATCTGCCAGAGGGATTTAGTTTACGGGTATCCAGTAGAACGGTATTAAAGAGTTTTAGTGGAATTGTAGAACTAGTGAGGAGGTGGTGGCGGCGGGGAAAGAAGAAAGAGGAGGGTGTGATACTTTTTCTTGTTTATGGAAAGGTTTGCCGGGAGACGAGTGAACGAGGGGGAAGAAGAAGAGTGTGGTTGGCCCACCGAGTTGTTTAGGAATCCCTCATGCATAGTATTGCGCAGTTGGTAAGAGACATTCACCGCATTCTTGTTCCATGGTCGGCTGGGTTGGTCGACTGAGGTGGTGTTGGCTGGGACCTTGTATGTGTGTGTGTGTGTGTTGTGTGTGTGTGTGTGTGTGTGTGGATGTTACTGGTCCTGAGAGGTGGATTTGTGCAAATGGACGGTGGAGGGATTTCAAGTCGACGCTAGCGGCAGAGCTGAGTTGAGGGGGGGAGTGGACCAGCTGATTCCCTCGGTCGACACTCATGCCACACTGTGTTTGGAACACCACTTCCTCCTCCTCCTCCTCCCCCACCCATCCATCCCCCACCAGTCTTCCACTCACTCCACCCACCACATCCACTTACCTCCATCCCCCATCCATTTCCCCCACCACAACACACTAACCTTCCATTCCTCCCAAACCAACCCCACCCACCACACTACCTTCCAACCTCCACACACCATTCTTTACCCCACACTTCCAACCTCCACCACCACACACTACCATTCCCAACCTCCTCACCCAACCACCACACACTACTTTCCCACTCTCTCCCACCCACAACTATTCCTCCACCTTCCACTCTCACAATCCCAAGCACCCGTTTTCCACCCTAAAGCCCCCATTCTCCATGCACCAATCGCAGTAATCCCCATTCCATTTATGAGTTCCCTTATCCAATCATATGTCCCCCTCCCATCACCCATTTGCTATTCCCCCTCCCCCTCACCTAAACGCCCCACACCCCTTCCTCCATCCCACACGCCCCACACCCTCTCCTCCTCCACACAGGACCCGGTGGGTGACTCCACCCACAGGCCTCCTACTCCACCCACCAATGTGACCACCTCAAGACCATCTCCCACCCACCTACCCACCAACACCACCTACTCGTTCCACCCATGTACATCCACTCCCTGCTGATGATCCTCCTCCTCCTCCACTCCATGATCCTCCACTCCACTCCATGATCCTCCACTCCACTCCATGATCCTCCAGTCCACCCTGTGATCCTCCACTCCACCCTTGATCCTCCACTCCACCCTGTGATCCTCCACTCCACCTCATGATCCTCCACTCCACTCCATGATCTTCCCTCCACTTTGTGATCCTCCACTCACTCCATGACCCCCCGCTTCACTCCATGATCCTCCACTCCACGATCCTCCGCTTCACTCCATGATCCACCACTCCACTCCATGCACAGCTGACGACCTCTCTTCTCTTCCCGCCCACAGGTGACCTTCGTGCACCCACAGTATACTCCACTCTTCCCGCAGTTGACCTTCACCGAAAATATACTGCCCTCCACCCACAGTTGACCTTGCTAACTCCCAGGGTATACTCCCCTCCTCCCACAGTTGAACTTCCTCCTCACACAGTTGACCTTGCTTCTCCCACAATACACTACCCTCCTCCCACAGTATACCTCCCCTTCTCCCACAATATACTCCCCTCCTCCCACAGCATACCTCCCCTTCTCCCACAGTATACTCCCCCTCCTCCCACAGTATACTCCCCCTCCTCCCACAATATACCATCCCCCTTACTCCCACATTACGCCCACCTCCTCCCACAATGTTCTCCCCATCTCCCACAATATACTCCCCTCCTCCCACACTTCACCATATTTCTCTCTCAACTCTCTCTCTCTCTCTCTCTCTCTCTCTCTCTCTCTCTCTCTCTCTCTCCTCTCTCTCTCTCTCTCTCTCTCTTATTAATATATTATATATATATATATATTATATATATATTATATATATATATATATATATATAATATATATATATATATATATATATATATAATATATATATCCATTTCTACCTCCCCCTTAAATTAATATATAATATACATTACGATATTCATGCGACAACTGATTATTTCCCTGAGCATTTTCAACATATGTCTTACATCGCGTAAATCATTTTCTTTTACGGGCTGTAAATCGTGTTTTTTTATTATGGCGCATTTGTCCCAGAATTGTACCCGGTATTAGCGAAGACTCTTTTACAATATTTATATTCGAGTGTTTTTGCGTATGTGTGTGTGTGTGTAAATGTATTTATAACCCCCCCCCCCTCTCATTATTTTACACTTGCCATCGGTCTGTTTTACAGCATTTACGTGCCAGTGAGTTTAACATGGCCGAACCTACTTGCATGACAGCGAGCGATCATGAAAATTCTGACTTATTCCCGGGTTACACACACTCTCTCTCTTCTCTCTCTCCTCTTCTCTCTCTCTCTCTTCTCTCTCTCTCTCTCTCTCTCTCTCTCTCTCTCTTCTCTCTCTCTGTGGAGCACGGAGAGAGACCCTAGGTCGATATGGATGGAGCCACCTCATTTTCTCATACACCACCGTGCCTCGCCAGTTTTCTGTCATGCGCACTCGCGATAGGAAAACGGAATTTCACGGTGGACTCGGGTAAAATGGTCTGGGTGGGGGAATGAAAACGTACGTGTATGACAGAAAACGGAGGTTTCACGTAAGACTTGTGTAAGTATTCCTGAAATAGAAAACGTGTATCAGAGAAAACCGACGTTTCATGTAGGACTTGCATAAACTTTGCTCATGAAATAGAAAACGTGCATTACAGAAAACCGACATTTAATGTAGGACTTGCATGAATATCCTCATGAAACAGAAAACGTTTATTACAGAAAATTGGGACTTTACGTGATTCTTGTGTTAACCTTACAGAAATACAAAACATACGATTCAGAAATTACGAATAAGAATTAAAATGTGAAAATTACTTAAAATAATATTTTAGTCAACTGAGGTGAGATACAGATTATCTTAATAATTCGAAGTTCCAGAGAAAATTATATTATCTTATTGGGATTTGAATATTGGTTAATATTTGCACGTTAATCAGGATATATGCTCTTCGTTTGCAGCCGATCCAGTTTCTAGTGAATATAAATGTCCAGGCAAGTGATATATAATCAGTATATATATATATATATATATATATATATATATATATATATATATATATATATATATATATTTCTTTCTTTCTTTCTTTCAAACTATTCGCCATTTCCCGCATTAGCGAGGTAGCGTTGAGAACAGAGGACTGGGCCTTTGAGGGAATACCCTCACCTGGCCCAATTCTCTGTTCCTTCTTTTGGAAAATTAAAAAAAAACGAGAGGGGAGGATTTCCAGCCCCCCGCTCCCTCCCCTTTTAGTCGCCTTCACGACACCAGGGAATACGTGGAAGTATTCTTTCTCCCCATCCCAGGTAATATAATAATATTTCTTTCTTCAAACTATTCGCCATTTCCGCATTACGAGGTATCGTCAAGAACAGTACGCCTTATGAGGAATACCCTACCTGCCAATATATATACTATTATCACAATTTTTTTGTCTACTATGAATTTGTTTAGTTATTTTTATGGCTTGCAGACATTGAGTAAATTGTCCAAGGAAAAAAAAGAAAAATAACGCGAGGGAGGCCCCGTGGAAAATGGCCTTATCTAATGGTCCCTCCCACTGTGGAAAATGGCCTTATCTGATTGTCCCTCCCCACTGTGGAAAAGTTGGGAGTGGTGTGTCAGTGTGAGTTAAGTCTACCAAGTGGTGCGACCGATAATGACATTATCACCTTTCTTTCTTTCCCATCCCCCAAACCCCTTCTCCTCTCCTCACGTACATCTAGCAGTATTTGTTACAAGACGATAATATATATATATATATATATATATAATATTTGGTAAACATGTGATTGAACGATCACATGTCTACCAAATGGCGTCCTAGCTTCGTCTCTTCGATGTATATCAACTGACTGTTATATTTCTCTCTTGTGTCTCCCCTGATGATGTGATTATTACACGAAAGTGCACTTGGGAACTTTTCGTGTTTCATTTTCCCCGTGGACCCATAGGAATATCTTGATCACGCGCAAAATTGTGATCCTTTCCAATATATATATATATATATATATATATATATATATATATATATATATATATATATATATATATATATATATCCGTGATATACATAGCTGACCTGACCAGCATGTCGATGTAAAGAGAGAAATGATAGCAGTGGCGTGTGTATTTTTCTCAGCAGTCACGGGTTTCAATCGTTTAATATCCCTCTCCCAGTCTCCCTCTCCCTCGTATTTCACCTTTCTTACATTATTCTTTCGTCTCTTATTAATCTCCCTTTTCTCCCCTCTCCCTCCGTCCATCCCTCATCTTCGAAGTTAAGGAAGGGGTTTTGAGTGTTATCTCGCGAGGGCGAAGGGAGGAGGAGGGGGGGGGGGTGTATATATCTTGGGGATTAGTGGATGTTGTGGTTCAGTCCTTGGGCCACGAACACGAGCCTTGGGAACGGTGGACGACACGACCTAAGGGCGTGCGCAGCGATACACGACCCTCCTCCCCCCCCCCTTCCCTCTCCTGTCCACGACACGACGTGTACGCACGACCCATGCCGCTATGACCCTTTGTAGGTAGTAGGGGGACATCAGGACATATACATGGACAATTCGCCGCCAACCAGGAATGGGTGTGAGGGATCAGAGTGTCTCCTACACTCTCTCTTTTCTCTCTCTGTCCTATCTGTCAGTCTCTCGCTCTGAGGATGATGCACGAAATCAAATTATCAAGACACCAAAGTGAGGTATCGATAAGTACACTAAAGGTAAAAAATGTGTAAAAGAAAAAAAAAACGTAACAACACACAAACGGTTCTTCTCTCTATCTTTTGTCCTCGATCGTATGCTCTGCAGTCTCTGCCCACAGCATATATTTCGGATTAGTAACGTAGAGACTAAGGATACACTACATTTCTATATTGTCGAATATGATCTACATTTTTAAATTTTTTGATCGGCTATATATATCCACGGCGCGATTTTTTGTAAGAGACCAGACTAATAATGGAATCGTGGTATCGGTATGACGTCTCAGGATGAATCAGGCCTTTACGTCTGGGAACTGAAAGCTTGTGGTTGATATTGGTGTACGCGGTGTTTATTGTTATTTGGTGTACACTGTTGAGAGGGGGGGGCGTTGCGGTGGGGGGCTGGTCGGATCTTTGCCCCTGTTTTCGCGCAGGTCGCGAAACGCGGAGAACGCACAAGTTAAAAAAAAAAAAAAAAAAATATATATTTTGTTACAACCCCCATTTCCCGTCTTACGAGGTAGCGTTCTCTAACATGACTGGCCTTTGAGGATATCCTCACTGGCCCCCTTCTCTGTATTCCTTCTCTTTGGAAAATTAAAAAAAAATAATGATAAGGAGGTAATCCCATCCCGCGTGCATCCATCTTTAGTACTTTGCTACGACACGCAGGGAATAGTGGAAGCCTTTCTTTCCCCTTCCTTGGATATAAAAAAATAATTATAACCTGGGGGTTTCCGACCGGTCCTTCCTGTTCCTGTCGCTGCAGAGACACACGCTGGACTGGTTCTTGCTCCCCTATCCCCAGGGATAATATATATATATATTATAACCTGGGGTTTCGACCGGTGGACTTGGCCTGCTTCCTGTGCGCTGCAGGAGACTCGCACGTCTCGGACTGGGTCGTGGCCGTTTGGACACGACAATGACAGTTTCCCATGAAAATCATTCTCACTCAGCGTCTGTGTTGAGTTTACCAAGCGAATGATCAAGATACCCCATCTAGCCCGGGGTAAAAAACGAAAAATAGCAACAGAAAACGGTATTATAGCAATAGAAAACGGCGTGTCGGCGGCTCCAGCAACCAACCACCCCCTCGGTTGTGTGTCTTTTCCCTACATCTGTTTTCCTGCGCTGTGTTTGGGATCCGTTGCGTTTAGCGGACCGATATATTAAAATCGTACGCGATAGATCATGCATTTTAACGGGTGGGGGGGGGGGGTGGTGAGTGAGTGATGAGGGGGGAATGGGGTGTGTGTGGTGTCCATGGATATTAAACATCATGGGCGAAGGGGATTATTGTCCAGCTGGGCCGGGACATAATCGATGAGAAATGATGGCTGTGAAATTCCCAATTAACGGCGGGTGTCTGTGTGTGGGTGTGTGTGTGTGTGTGGGGGTGTGTGTGTGTGTGGGTGGGTGTGTATGAGGGCTGGACATGGTCCGTCCTGGAAAAGAAAAAATACGCCTTCGTTATTAATTACCTTACACCCCCCATCACCCCAATTTGCTGTTTGGCCAGACATGTGGCTAATTAGGCTAAGGGAATGTGTACGTGTGAGCGTACGTAAGGCGTATAGTGTTAGGGGTGTGTATGTGTGGGTTGGGCTGGGCGTACGCAAGGCGTATTATATATCAGTGAGCATGCGTGCGATACGTAAGTAGATGTACGCAAGAGATCTCCTTCTCGGCCACCGTTTGTGCGTAACTGGCTGGTACATTACGAGTGGGGGGTGTACGCAAGAGTGAGTATACGCAAGAGCTCATGAGTGTACGCGCTCTGGGGGTATCATGTATACAACGGAGGGTGTCGGTCGGGGATAAAGAATACATTATGTATACCGCAAGGTAATGCATAGTTCCTCCCTTGGACACGCCCAACACGTCACTTGTGTACGGTGGGGCCTCTGTGTATACACACACACACACACACACACACACACACACACACACACACACACACACAGAAGGGGTCACCTCGGTTGAAGAAAGAAAGGGAATCTAAAGGGATTCGAATCTCTTGAGAAACGCTTAGATTAGGGGATTAAAACGCTTCCAGAGGATCGCCGCGTTTTATGACGAGGTTCAGGGAGAGCGAATAAGGACGGGCGAGGAAGCTCTTTTTGCTTAAGTGAATTCATAAGAAAAGGATTATAAGAAGAAGAAGAAGAAGAAGGGATTAAGTAGGATTCACAGAACTTATGAAATGATGGGAGAGAAACTGTGTGTGTGAGGAAAAAACTGAGAGAAAAGTACCTTTTTTGTAACCTTTTTATTTGTATTTTAGTAGAGGAAACTTGGTAACCCCTTCACACAGGAGCAGGGTTGAGGAAATGCCTTGCAGAATAGGGCACATATGACGCTGGTGGGGCTGGCAGTGGTGCCAGGGTGGCACGCTGTTCTCTGGGGGATCTCGAGAGGGAAGAGAAACCCACTTTAGAAACCACGACGAAAGAAAATCATTCTGTATCTATTGATAGATTATGAGTCTCAGTGTTAGGCGTGTATCTATTGATAGATTATGAGTCCCAGTGTTAGGCGTGTATCTATTGATAGATTATGAGTCCGTATCTACCAGTAGATTATGAGTCCCAGTGTTAGGAGTGTATCTATTGATAGATTATGAGTCCGTATCTACCAGTAGATTATGAGTCCCAGTGTTAGGAGTGTATCTATTGATAGATTATGAGTCCGTATCTACCAGTAGATTATGAGTCCCAGTTTAGGGTGTATCTATTGATAGATTATGAGTCCGTATCTACCAGTAGATTATGAGTCCCAGTTTTAGGAGTGTATCTATTGATAGATTATGAGTCCGTATCTACCAGTAGATTATGAGTCCCAGTGTTAGGAGTGTATATATTGATAGATTATGAGTCCCAGTGTTAGGAGTGTATCTATTGATAGATTATGAGTCCGTATCTACCAGTAGATTATGAGTCCCAGTTTTAGGAGTGTATCTATGGATAGATTATGAGTCCCAGTGTTAGGCGTGTATCTACCAGTAGATTATGAGCCCCTGTATTAGGAGTACACATGGGGACCTCTGGGCTCAAGAGAACGTTTTCATAACACGGATTTATACACGATAAACCTCGTACAGGGACTTGAGTGTATACATACAGGGGAACGTTCGCTGGTCACTGTGACGCCAGGGTCCTTAAAGAAGGTGTGTGTGTGTGTGTGGGTGTGGAGGTGGCCGGCTTGCTACAGTACAGGGCCTGGCCAACGTCCAGTGGCTGCCCCAGAAGAACGAGGAAACTATGTATGGTCATTAAAACTTTCTTTTTTTTGAGGGAGGGAGGTGGAGGGGAAGAGACTAATTAGCAAGCCCGATGCAGAATAAGTCGCGAGTTCTGAGCTGCGACAAGTTGATGGGAACTTTTGATATGGTTCTGAAAAAATGGCAGAGGATGTGGCATTGCCCATAAGAATAATGATGAATAATGATGATAATTATTATTATTAATTATTATTATTCATTATTATCATCATTATTATTATTATTATTATTATTATTATTATTATTATTATTATTACATTATTATTATTGTTATTATTATTATATTATTATTATTGTTATTATTATTATTATTATATTATTATTATTATTATTACTATTATTATTATTATTATTATTATTATTATTATTATTATTATTATGACGTAGTACATATATATATATATATATATATATATATATATATATATATATATATATATATATATATATTTTATTTATACTGTGCCCCGTTTCCCGCGTTAGCGAGGTAGCGTTAACAACAGAGGACTGAGCTTTTGAGGGAATATCTTCACTTGGCCCCCTTCTTTGTTCCTTCTTCTGGAAAATTAAAAACGAGAGGGGAGGATTTCCAGCCTCCCCACGCTCCCTCCCCTTTTAGTCGCCTTCTACGACACGCAGGGAATACGTGGGAAGCATTCTTTCTTCCCTATCCCCAGGGATAGTATATATATATATATATATATATATATATATATATATATATATATATATATATATTATATATATATATATAATCACCCTAATGGTGTGATTATTACACGAAAGTGCACTTGGGAACTTTCGTGTTTCTTTTCCCGTGGACTCATAGGAATATATATATATATATATATATATATATATATATATTATATATATATATATATAGTATATAGATATATATATATATATATATATATATATATATATATATTATATATATATCAACCTCCAACAGCCAGGGTCGATCCCGGGTCCCCTGCGTAAGAAGCGGGACCACTTTATATATATACATCCTCCCCCACACAGCATGAAATCGGTATGGCACCTATTGGAACTTGGAGATCTCCTTGAAATACGAAAAAAGAAAATATAGAAAGATATGCTATTGTCTTCCCCTCGCCTCCCTCGGCCGACACTCGAGATAAGGTCGCTTATTGTCATTAACGGCTCCGGCCGAATGATACTTATTAGAGGAATCAACACTCGTGCCCTTTGAGGGATGAGTGTTGAGTGGCGACGGGAGAGCGACAAACAGACTTCGATCCGATATTATGATGCTTCAATTTAGTTCGTACCTTTCCCTTCCGCGCCTTTTGTTTTTCTTTTCTTTTTTTTTTTTTTTTTTTTTGTCTACGAAACACAATAACAAGATTCAGGTGCTGTTGGCGCCTGTACTGGAGTCATTCAGTGGAGTGTAGTGCTTTGTGAGGGAGAAGACCTTTTAGGTATAGTGGGGTGAGGGAAGAAGACATTTTAGGTATAGTGGGGTGAGGGAAGAAGACATTTTAGGTATAGTGGGGTGAGGGAAGAAGACATTTTAGGTATAGTGGGGTGAGGGAAGAAGACCATTTTAGGTATAGTGGGTGAGGGAAGAAGACATTTTAGGTATAGTGGGTGGGGTTAGTAGGGAAGAAGACCTTTTAGGTATAGTGGGGTGAGGGAAGAAGACATTTTAGGTATAGTGGGGTGAGGGAGAAGACATTTTAGGTATAGTGGGGTTTAGGGAGAAGACATTTTAGGTATAGTGGTGTGAGGGAAGAAGACATTTTAGGTATAGTGGGGTAAGGGAAGAAGACATTTTAGGTATAGTGGGGTGAGGGAGAAGACATTTTAGGTATAATGGGGTTAAGGGAGAAGACATTTTAGGTATAGTGGGGTGAGGGAAGCAGACATTTTAGGTATAGTAGGGTGAGGGAGAAGACCCTTTAGGTATAGTGGGTTGAGGGAGAAGATCTTTAAGGTATAGTCAGGTGAGGGAAGAAGACATTTTAGGTATAGTGGGGTGAGGGAGAAGGCATTTAGGTATAGTACGATGAGGAAGAAGACATTTTAGATATAGTAAGGTGAGGAAGAAGACATTTTAGGTATAGTGGGGTGAGGGAAGAAGACATTTTAGGTATAGTAGGGTGAGGGAGAACGCATTTAGGTATAGTTGGGTGAGGGAGAAGGCATTTAGGTATAGTACGGTGAGGGAGAAGACATTTTAAGTATAGTAGGGTGGGGAAGAAGACATTTTAGGTATAGTGGGGTGGGGAAGAAGACATTTTAAGCATAGTGGGGTAAGGGAACAAGACATTTTAGGTATAGTAGGGTGAGGGAGAAGACCCTTTAGGTATAGTGGGTTGAGGGAGAAGACATTTTAGGCATAGTGGGGTGAGGGAAGAAGACATTTTAGGTATAGTGGTGTGAGGGAAGAAGACGTTTTAGGTATAGTGGTGTGAGGGAAGAAGACATTTTAGGTATAGTGGTGAGGAAGAAGACATTTTAGGTATAGTGGTGTGAGGGAAGAAGACATTTTAGGTATAGTGGTGTGAGGGAAGAAGACATTTTAGGTATAGTGGTGTGAGGGAAGAAGACGTTTTAGGTATAGTGGTGTGAGGGAAGAAGACATTTTAGGTATAGTGGTGTGAGGGAAGAAGACGTTTTAGGTATAGTGGTGTGAGGAAGAAACATTTTAGGTATAGTGGGTGAGGGAAGAAGACATTTTAAGTATAGTGGGGTGAGGGAAGAAGACATTTTAGGTATAGTGGGGTGAGGGAAGAAGACATTTTTTTTTTCAAAGGAATTTTTTCACGTCTGAGTTAAATGACAAGGCCCTTAGAGCTCTAAGCATGTCGTTAGGAGCTGGCTTGTGTGTCGTGCGACCCACCTCGCGCCACGCGTGGTCGGGCGTGCGAGAAGGCGTGCAAGGAGAACATGCAGTCCATGCGTCACGGTGGACTTGAGGGAAAATTTCTTCGTAAAGGCGAGTGAATAAACTATTTATTTTCTTCCTCATCGGGGGTAGGTATGATGCATATACCTAGACGTAAGTATTATTGTTATTATTGTTATTATTATAATTACTATTATTATTATTATTATTATTATTATTATTATTATTATTGTTATATCACTACTATTATCTATCTACTATTACTACTACTACTACTACATACTATTCTACTTACTACTACTACTAATGCTGTACTACTACTACTACTAATGCTACTCTACTACTACTACTACTATGCTTACTACTATGCTGCTGCTACTACTACTACTACTACTACTACTACTACTACTACTACTACTACTACTACTACTACTCTCTCTACTAAGAAGGAGGAGGAGAGCTTAAGGCATTGTAGTAGTAGTAGTAGCAGCAGTAGTAGTAGTAGTAGTAGTAGTAGTAGCAGCAGCAATAGTCTGGTAATTGTAGTAGTAGTAGTAGTAGCAGCAGCAGCAGTAGTCGTGGTAGCAGTTGTAGCACAGCTTGAAGCGTCTCATCCAGTCTGGTCTGCGCCACAGCTCCTGTGCTCGGCGGCAAACAGGAAGCTTCTGCCATGGACGAGGTGCCAAGTTGAGGTGAGGGGAGGCTAAGGGGGTCACGTCTCTGGCACCTGGCACCGGTTGTTTACAGCTCCGGGTTCAATCAAGTCCTTCCAAACAATTTTAGGGCCGTCATCTCATTAATATCTTGATTCTTAATGACCTCTGTGGGTCCTTTAGATTCCCATTGTGTCTGAGGGCTGGCGCCTGTATTGGGCTGTTCACTTTAGGGCTGAATCGTGTATGCATTCGTACGTATTTTGTCGTTGTGATACGTCCAGTCGCTTAGTTGGTCGCCCATACTCTATTCCCTTGCAAAGAAAACGGTGACGTGGGGTTGATTTGGAAAGCCACTCGCTGATTCCATTGTTCGCCAGACATACGTCTCCTCTCCGTCACGGTTTCGTGTCCCTCTGTGGAGAATATTGCCACTACGGTGTTTGCGGCACGACGCACCGGCCTCAAGACCCTCTGGGGGCGGTTTTATTGCCGTGAACGGCGGAGCTGAACCGTGCTTCGAAGAGAGAGGGAGAGAGAGGGTGGTTCGTCCGCACACCCACTCGTCGTAACTGGAGCAGGTCGACTGATGGGTATTTCGTGCAATGTGCGCCGTGTTGGTGGGGGAGAGTCGGAAGGTCATTTCGTGTAGGCACACCACACACACACACACACACACACACCACACACACATACACACACACAGGTAGATAGGTTGAGTGCAGTAGGTAGGATGCCTTTGAGGGGGGAAAAAGAATGTGAAGGCTGGATATTGCGGACCTTCAAAACGAGAGAGAGGGAGAGAGAGGCAGGCGCTAGTGTTTGACGTTCTTCAAGCACTAATACTCTCCCACCTACCCTTGCTCACAGCTCGCATTGTCATTGTAAAGGATTAAAAAGACTCGGAAGCCTTGAGTCTGCATTGTGCGGAGTGCAAATGGGAGAGGTGTATTATGATTTCCAGTTGAAGAGCCCTGGAAACTCGTGGTGGTTTCCAGTCGGCGCCCGAAGATGGTTCCCTATTGACACGAGAGACGCGCAGGACTGGAATGGGAAAGGTGTAATTGAGGGGCAGGTGTAAAGATCCAGATTATCACATGCCCAGCAGCTGTACGAAGCGCTGCGGATTTTGGAATAAGTTTCATGAAGGACTTTTTTTTACGCGGCGTTATTAGATCAGCCAGTGATGTAAAGGGCCCCTCTGACGTTGGACGGTATGAGGCCTCCAACAGCTGATGGACCAGAGCAACATCGCAACAAGAACAACTTGGTCCAAGATCGAGGTGAACGAGGCAAGGCGAGGGAAAGCCAGGTACGGCGGCTGGGAAAAGCCAAGACTGGTGGCTGAAGGGGAGGTGTGGGATCAGCGGTAAGAGAGGGAGGCACGACCCTGGGGCAGTTAGCGGGTTGAGGCAGCGCGCCCTCCCTACCCTCGAAGGACCCGACCGGTGTGTGTGATATGCAAGGAGGGTCGAGGATGGAAGCCTTGGACCATGTCGTAGCCCCCGGGGTTAACAACCCTTGACGGATGACCTCCATTGCCATTCTGAGCAAGGTCGCCGTGGGCCTCCGCTCGCCCTCAGTGACGGACGGAAGCTGTTGGATAAGGGGGAGCGAAGGTGGAGACTGCCGGGGAGGGAGTTTGCACACCCTCCCTCCTCCTTATGCAAGAGAGAGAGAGTCGAGGGGTCTTCACGCCCTCACAGGAGGGTTCAGTTAACGTGGAGTTCGAGTAGTGCGGGAGGGTCCTTGTGGAGGAGAACCGCTGGCGGGCATTTTGACGCGCGTTCTGCTGGAGACCACTAAACTCAACAACAACCACGTACACAAACAGTACATACACACTACACAACACACACACACACACACACACACACACACACACACACACACACAACACACATCGAAGGAAGGCGTTGGGGGGGGTAAGGTTTAAAAGTACCTCGTGCTAAACGCTGGGCCACATGACGCCCACGATATGTTTACGCCCTGTTAGCGTCAGTCCGTCAGCGTATCAGAGGAGAGAGGAGAGAGTGGTGGACACTTATCGCGTACGTCACACGTCCCGGGTGTTATTAGCGCTGCGTTCAGAGTCCCCGACGCTAATGGTCTGGCGGAGTAATATCCCCTTGTGTTTACGGTGCCCTCTCGTACACCCTGGCCTGGCTCCCTCCCCTCTCATACCTTCCTCCTCCGCTCCCCCAAGTAGGGCAACGGGGGGGGGCCTCCCTAAAAGGATTCGCGCCCCCCCATTTTGCATCCTCGTTCTCCCTGGCTAACGTGAGGACGATAAGAGTAAGGGACGGAGGGAAGGGCGCGCATGTGTGTGTGCATGTGTGTGTGTGTGTGTGTGTGTGTGTGTGTGTGTGTGTGTGTGTGTGCCCAGGCTCGTTCTTCCCTTCTCTCTGATCCTTTTTGCAATCTTTTGTCCAGTTGAGCGAACCGATAATTTGCGCGACTGTGCCGTTCACTTTTCAATATATGTTTTATGCCCGTTTTCATACGAGCCCCAACCCTGACTCTTTTTTTTTTTTTGCCTTTTGTCCTTTGTATTTAAAAGTCTTTTTTTTATGTGTGTGTGTGTGTGTGTGTGTGTGTGTGTGTGTGTGTGTGTGTTGGAGGCAATCTGTGTCATGAATGCTGCTCCCAGAAGCCCAACCAAGCCACTCCCGTCAAAACACCGGGAAGGTGGATGATTGTGTTCGTTATTCAGACCGTGCCAGCAGCAGTGCCGTGAGGCCGGTGTCCACTTCGCCGTATCGTTGGCGATGCTGACCGGCTGGATAACACAGCGTTGATAAAAAAAGACGCGTGAAATGTTGTGAAATGTTAACTCCCGTTCGTCGGCGAGATAGAAGAAGAGTGTTTCCCCCCCGATCTGTGTTGCAGCGAGGGAAGGAATGTGTGTGTGAGTGGCTAATTTGGCTCCGTCAACTCTCCTCTGTGTGTGTGTCTAGAGAGTGGGGCTTATCATAGCTTGTAGAGAGTGTATCATAGCTTGTTTGTGAGTAGGTTCGTAAGGTAGATATCCAGGTATATACAAGTCTCTTATACTTTGGCTTAAGCTCTACGAAGAATTGTGTGAATATCTCTGAAGCGAAGTAGACATATTTGTACAGTCGCAGTTGGCTGAAGTGTATTAAAAAGGGGATTCTGATATTCCTGTTCAGTTTATCATCTGGTGAATAGCGATGGGCCTTTACCGGACAGACTTGTAAACAGCTCCTTGCCAAATACTATATCACAAGAGGTCCCAGTATATATGTATATATTTTGGACAAGCTTGATTGTCTGCTCTTTAACAGACGAGACTTGTAATAGGCTTTGCAGGCTTACGTGCAGCAAAGTCCTGGAACATTCCTCTTCCTCCTCTTCCTCCTCCTCTTCCTCCTCCTCTTCTCCTCCTCCTCCTCCTCCTCCTCCTCCTCCCAACAACACCCACCTCTTTGATGTAATTAAAATTTGCTGCATGCACACAGGATGAGGTGAACTGATTCTTTGGTCCTACCCCCCGTCCCCCTTATTATTTTTTCTGTGAGAAATACAGACGCGAAGTTTAGGAGAGAGAGAGAGAGAGAGAGAGAAAGAGAGAGAGAAGAGAGAGAGGAGAGAGAGAGAGAGAGAAGAGAGTGAGTAGATCCCTCGCGGAGGAGGTAGCGTCAGGTTTTCCAATAGAGCGGAGGCGGTGGTGGGCGAGGCGAGGCGTGCTGTGTTGCTCCCCCTAAGTCCTTTGGTTAAGAGCCTTTCCTCACAGTGGTATTAGCTGGGTCCTTTTAACTCTCGACATGAATATGTAATATATATATATATATATATATATATATATATATATATATATATATATATATATATATATATATATATATATATATATTCCTATGAGTCCACGGGGAAAATGAAACACGAAAAGTTCCCAAGTGCACTTTCGTGTAATGATCACATCATCAGGGGAGACACAAGAGAGAAATATAACAGTGGTATATACATGGTAAACACGCCATGTTTACCAAATGGCGTCCTAGCTTCGTCTCTCGATGTATATCAACTGACTGTTATATTTCTCTCTTGTGTCTCCCCTGATTATGTGATCATTACACGAAAGTGCACTAGGGAACTTTTCGTGTTTCATTTTCCCCGTGGACTCATAGGAATATCTTGATCACGCGCAAAATTGTGATCGTTTCCAATATATATATATATATATATATAATATATATATATATATATATATATATATATATATATATATATATATATATTCTCCGTTGTTAGTCATGGGAGGGAAGTGATTAGGGCTCTGTGGTAAGGCGGGTGACGGCCCAAAACGTTCTAGCCATAAAGTTGGCAGGAATGACTCGTTGGCTCAGACTTTTTGAGGTTAAAAACTGAATGGCAAAAAAAAAAAGAAGAGTTTCTCATGGGGTATAAAAACGTTTTTCAGAGAGAGAGAGAGAGAGAGAGAGAGAGAGAGAGGAGTGAGAGAGAGAGAGAGAGAGAGAGAGAGGTATAAAAACGTCTATCATAGAGAGAGAGGGGGGTATAAAAACGTTTCTCAGAGAGAGAGAGGGATATGAAAACGTTTTTCAGAGAGAGAGAGAGAGAGAGGAGGTATAAAAACGTTTCTCATAGAGAGAGAGGGGGTATAAAAACGTTTCTCATAGAGAGAGAGAGGGATATGAAAACGTTTTTCAGAGAGTGAGAGAGAGAGGTATAAAAACGTTTTTCATAGAGAGAGAGGGGGGTATAAAAACGTTTCTCATAGAGAGAGAGGGGTATGAAAACGTTTGTCAGAGAGAGAGAGAGATGATGAGATGGTGAGCGAAGTAGAGACGTAGAAGATCGAGTAGAGAGAGGAGAGAGAGATAACAACCGTTCTACATTGAGAGAGAGAGGAGTTTAAAAACGTTTCTCAGAGAGAGAGAGGAGTATAAAAACGTTTCTCATCGAGTGTATTGACCAGAATTACGTGTTTGATAAGGGTCATGGCTGTAGGCGACCTATTACAACGTAAAGATCCGTAATAATGTTGAGGTTACTGAAGCGAACACCGTCGTACATTTTTGAGCTCAGAGAAGCGAGTTAGAGATAGCGATCTGAGTCTATGGTTGCCATACCTAGACACTTGGAGAACCTTACTTGGGTCAGTTTTAGTGAGGATTAGAATGTCTTTTAATATTGCTGTGTTCACAGGGTTATGCTTGTGGTCAAGGTAACAATTTAAGGTATTTTGTTTTTTCTCTCTGTTTGGGAGGACAGGCAGTCAGTCACGTTGGTAAGACGTTGCATGATTAAAAAAATGAAATATAATTGATCATCTCCATCGATTGCAGATTCTCGTATGGGGTAAAGACTTGTGTTCGCGAGTGTCCAGCTTACTTTAGGCTTAACGCAGACACTCGTTTGAGACGTCAGAAATCGCCTACGTAGGAGTGTGGGACACAGACAGTGGTCGTTTTCGCCACGAACCACAGAAGCAGCACAGACGACAATTTTAATTCTGCCGTCAGACTTACCTCGAGAGACGACCAGCTACCGGCCTTACGGTTAACGAGGAAGCCGCCAGGCACAGAACAGCCGTTAAACTTTAACGAGAACTCAGACAGACGCATCGAGATCCCGACCTCGTTGAAACGAGGGGCCCCCCGCCGCCCCTCCCAGACGTGCAACAGAGGACATGCCGTCTTAGGCGCAACGAAAGCCTCGAGTCTTTACGTCGTCAGGAGGGCAAGAAGTACAGTACACGCGCTCGGCTGTGGCTATCATCGATCTTGCGCTCCTGACGAAGGCGAGGCCGTTGTGATGGAGACGTTATGACTCTCCCGCCCTGGCTGTCATTCATGGACGTGGTGGCGTGTATATAAAAAAAAAAAGAGATGATGGTTTATGGATGATAATGGTTTTTACGCGGCTCCGACGATGTGTCAACGCTGTGAAGGCCCCGGGACCCATCTTGTGGTGTTTCCTCCCTCACGCCCACGCCCACGGTGGGTTATGACAGTGGGGGAACGAGATTAGCAAAGATGGGAGTGGGGGTTGGTTGGCGGAGGAGTGGAAAGCTCTGAAGAAATGGGGAAAGATAGAATAAGGCAACGGAGGAAGAGGAACATTGAAGGATAGAGTCGGGTGAGAAAGAGGAACAGTAGATAGGAGATGAAAGAGAACGAAGAAGACGAGGAGGAGGGATAGCGAAAGAGCTGGGCCAAGGAGGTTGAAGGAATAAGGGGAAGGAGTGGGGAAGAAAAATCGAGCCAGAGATGATTGGAAGCTTATGGGAGATTTAAGGAGGCCGCGAGGTGGAAGAACCTAAGGAGAGGAAGACGACTTGGTAGAAAGCGATGAAGAAATACAGATCCAGGAGCTGGGGTGAGACGGGCAGATACGAGGCGGTTCTTGGGCTAGATAGTCTGGAAGACGAGGTGTTCGGTGATGATGGTCTAGAAGACAAGGTTTTCGGTGCTGATGGGTCTGGAAGACAAGGTGTTTGGGGATGTTGGGTCCGGAAGATGAGGAGTTCGGTGATGATGGGTCTGGAAGACGAGGTGTTCGATGGTGATGGGTCTGGAAGACAAGGTGTTCGGTGCTGATGGGTCTGGAAGACAAGGTGTTGGGATGTTGGGTCCGGAAGATGAGGAGTTCGGTGCTGATGGGTCTGGAAGACGAGTGTTCGGTGGTGATGGGTCTGGAAGACAAGGTGTTCGGTGGTGATGCGTCTGGAAGACGAGGTGTTCGGAGGTGATGGGTCTGGAAGACGTGGTGTTTGGTAGCGATATTGGGCCTGGAAGACGTGGTGTTGGGTGGTGATGGGTCTGGAAGACGAAGTGTTCGGTGGTGATGGGTCTGGAAGACAAGGTGTTCGGTGGTGATGGGTCTGGAAGACAAGGTGTTCGGTGGGATGAGTCTGGAAGACGTGGTGTTTGGTGGCGATATTGGGCCTGGAAGACAGGTGGGTTAGGGTGATGTCCTGGAAGACGGAAGATGATGGGGGTGTTGAAGGCCTGGAAAACAGGATGCGTAAGAGTGTTGCAGGCCTGGAAGAGGTGGGCGCTTGCAGCTAACAGATGGATTAAGATAAACCCGATCTCATAATCTGGATCTCTGCAATGTTTATAATCGACGTGTCGTGTAATTCGACCACGGACTACCACACTCTCGTACAGCCCTGAAAGAAATGAATAGATAAATGAATAAATGAATAAATAGAATAAATATCAATATGGATGACAGCCTCGTAACAGAACGTCACTGGTTATGTATGGCGTTTTTTTATGTATATGTTATGTATATTGCATGCCCGGCTGACGTCGTAAAGAAAACGGTTTATAAAGGGGGGGGACATCACCGCGAGGCCAGAACATCGCTTGTTTCCTGAAGATTAAATTTCTCAGCCTCAGCGTCTCATATTTCCGACTCTTTTGCATATAAATAAAAAAGAATCTTTTTTTTTTGTTGTTGTTGTTGTTGTTGGCCTCCGTCGTTCGTTGTTGTAAGCAGGAGAGAGAGAGAGAGAGAGAGAGAGAGAGAGAGAGAGAGAGAGAGAGAGAGAGAGAGAGAGAGAGAGAGAGAAACCCCCCCATTTGTACGTCCGTCATCTCTCCCCCGGCCCGGTAATATGTTCCTCACTTTAGTCCCCCCTTTCTTAAAGCGCCGCGGAGCTGGCACGTTTTCTTTAAATTCCACCTTTGGTGTATATCATTTTCTTGATCGTTTTATCCTCCCTTCCCCACCCCTTACCCGCACTTACTGACGGCTTTACCCCCTCGCGCTTACGCCTAGTGAGCCTTATTGGGTTGTAGATGCCAGGGTGAAGTACTTTTCGTGTGTTTAATGATGCCCCGGATATGAGAGTGTTCAGTTACGACTTGGAAGAAGAAATGTGGACCACGTATTATTATTTTGAGAACCCGGGACGTTGTGACACAGTTGTGGCACCGCTGTTGTATTAGATGTATGGGGGATGGATTTAATGCAACGTAAGTGCTGTTGTATTAGATATATGGGGGATGGATAAATGCAACATAGGTACTGTTGTATTAGATGTATGGGGGATGGATTTAATGCAACGTAAGTGCTGTTGTATTAGTTGTATGGGGGGTGGATAAATGCAGCGTAAGACTTCACGTGCATTTTGAGGCTATGGTCGAGTGTCCTGCATTGCGACTGTCAGTTTTGATATCATTTCAAATAAAAAAAAAATTACCATTGCTCTGGTGGCTGGGAGGGGAAGGGGTCATATTAAATGAAGCATTTATCCATATGTTTATTAAGGTTCAGTTACGACATGTGATGTGGAAACGGGACATAACGAAATGAAGACATTACAGAGAAACACTTTATAACACTTTATAGAAGACAGTTAAAAAAAATCATGGCTATATTTTATAGAAAGTCGTTGGGCATATAGATAGAAAGTGTGTATGTGGTCGCAGCGTAACCTCTGAAAGTGTCGTATAGATAAAGCTTGATATTATGAATGCCATATTGATAAGCTTGAAGCCCCACTGACCGAGTAGCTCAAAATGATCTACCACTGAAGTAAAAGGCCAGTGGGGCAAATGGCCCGCCACCTGTTTAAGACAGTAAAAAGTCTTGTGACATTGAGGGCGTAAAAGGGTGACCCAGTTTTTGTCTTGTGTGTGTGTGTATATATATATATATATATATATATATATTATATATATATATATATATATATATATATATATATATATTCATACTAATCGCCATCTCCCGCGTTAGCGAGGTAGCGTTAAGAACAGAGGACTGAGCCTTGAAGGGAAATCCTCACTTGGCCCCCTTCTCTGTATCTTCTTTTGGAAAATTAAAAAACTAGAGGTGAGGATTTCCAGTCTCCCCCCGCTCCTACCCTTTTAGTCGCCTTCTACGACACGCAGGGAATACGTGGGAAGTATTCTTTCTCCTCTATCCCCAGGGATAATATATATATATATATATATATATATATATATATATATATATATATATATATATAATATATATATATATATATATTATATTATATATAATATATATATATATATATATATATATATATATATATATATATATATATATATATATACATACTGGGTACAGTGCCAGCCTGTATTTCTCTGCCTTGCATCAAGGTTTCTGTGTAATTTGTTGCCTGTGTGATGACAGTCATACCCCCAAGTCTCATTTCCCAGTGTCCCATTCTTAATCACTCTCTGCATTTGGTCGAGTTGAATTTCATGAGCTGGAGGACTGTCAACACCTGAATCCCGTTTAGATCTCTTGTTTGTGTGTGTGTGTGTGTGTGTGTGTGTGTGTTGTGTGTGTGTGTGTATGTGTGTTATGATTGTGGAGTTTTGTACTCGTGTCGCCCTTTCTCTTGACATTGTGTGTACGTACCATGTATTTAC
Source organism: Panulirus ornatus (assembly GCF_036320965.1). Classification (NCBI taxonomy): domain Eukaryota; kingdom Metazoa; phylum Arthropoda; class Malacostraca; order Decapoda; family Palinuridae; genus Panulirus; species Panulirus ornatus. The sequence continues at coordinate 6,463,646 of NC_092269.1, forward strand.
TCTTGTGTGCTACTTCCCTCCAAGGTTTTGACATGTCGCTACCTCATGATTATATCACGTCGCTCCCTCACTGTTGTGTTATAACCCTCCCCCCATGACCCTAACATGTCACTCCCTCATGATTATAGCACGTCGCTCCCTCACTGTTGTGTTATAACCCTCCCCCATGACCCTAACATGTCACTCCCTCATGATTATAGCACGTCGCTCCCTCACTGTTGTGTTATAACCCTCCCCCATGACCCTAACATGTCACTCCCTCATGATTATAACACGTCGCTCCCTCACTGTCGTGGTATAATCCTCCACCCATGACCCTAACATGTCACTCCCTCATGATTATAACACGTCGCTCCCTCACTGTTGTGTTATGATCCTCCACCCATGACCCTAACATGTCACTCCTCATGATTATAACACGTCGCTCCCTCACTGTTGTGTTATAATCCTCCACCCATGACCCTAACATGTCACTCCCTCATGATTATAACACGTCACTGCCCCATGATTATAACACGTCACTGCCCCATGGTGATTAATATGTCACGGCCCCCATGATTATAACATGCCTTTCCCTCATGA